>NC_084621.1:68201374-68458874 GCF_033978795.1 Nerophis ophidion
ACTTAAATGTTACTTTCACATTTTTTGCTAGCATTTGACTAACGATTCAGTTTTAGCACGCCGCAGACTAGCAGTAATACGCTCAAACCACGCTTAATAATATTTTTGATGATTTCTTTAATTCAATTGAATTCCATTTTGTAAGGCTGGCTACTGACAGTTTCAATGTTTATTTTTTATTTATATAGCCCCAAATCACAAATGTCTCAAAGGACTGCACAAATCATTACGACTGCAACATCCTCGGAAGAACCTGGTCCTGTTTGTATTTTCCAGTGTTTGGCGTTTTAATTCCTGTCCAGTGCTCTTATTTCTAGTTTTTACTTCCTGTGTCTGAATCTCTTCCTGCCTGGGTGCTTTTGTTTTGTCAGTGTTTACTGTTTGGTGTCTGTGTTTGAAGCACCTTTACATTCTCTTCCATGCCCTGCCAACACACCTGATTGTCATTAATTCTATATAGTTTCAGCTGGATCAATCTACTCGTTAGTCTGCTTCCTGTTCACTTTTCTTTTGCCAGTAAATATACTTTTAGCGGAACACAGTCAGCTATTTATGCATCCTTGGTGTCACATTACAAGCAACACTCACCAATCTCTGGCCTGTTTTTTTCCGTCCTCACATTTATTTTGTTTCTTCCCATGGCTGGAAAACAAAATAAAGTCCATCTCTAGCTACCAACTAAGATGTTTGGCTTGACACTTGAAGCATAACAATTAGGTAAGAGACAGCTGTCTCAAAACACTCTTAAGCATTTGACTGTAGAATAGTTCGCAGTCGCGGGCCATGGGTTTCCCACCTAGACCTTCAGTGATGTCCAACTTCGATGATTACCTCTCAAAATACCATCATTGATGTCACCACATGACTATTGCTGGAGAAATACTATACAGAAACACATTTACGCACTACTGGCCATTGTATTTTCGGGCGCATTTAAAAATCAATAAACCTGCATCAGCAATTGAAACATACAGGGGGGCAAAAAAGTATTTAGTTGGCCACCGATTGTGTAAGTTCTCCCACTTAAATGACAGAGGTCTGTAATTTTCATCATAGGTACACTTCAACTGTGAGAGACAGAATGTGAAAAAAAAATCCAGGAATTCACATTGTAGGAATTCTAAAGACTTTATTTGTAAGTTATGGTGGAAAATAAGTATTTGGTCAACCATTCAAAGCTCTCACTGATGGAAGGTTTTGGCTCAAAATCTCAGGATACATGGCCCCATTCATTCTTTCCTTAACACGGATCAATCGTCCTGTCCCCTTAGCAGAAAAACAGCCCCAAAGCATGATGTTTCCACCCCCATGCGTCACAGTAGGTGTGGTGTTCTTGGGATGCAACTCAGTATTCTTCTTCCTTCAAACACGACAAGTTGAGTTTATACCAAAATGGATACATGGATGATACAGCAGAGGATTGGGAGAATGTCATGTGGTCAGATGAAACCAAAATAGAACTTTTTGGTACAAACTCAACTCGTCGTGCTTGGAGGAAGAAGAATACTGAGTTGCATCCCAAGAACACCACACCTACTGTGAAGCATAGGGGTGGAAACATCATGCTTTGGGGCTGTTTTTCTGCTAAGGGGACAGGACGATTGATCCGTGTTAAGGAAAGAATGAATGTGGCCATGTTTCGGGAGATTTTGAGCCAAAACATCCTTCCATCAGTGAGAGCTTTGAATGCTTGACCAAATACTTATTTTCCACTATAATTTACAAATAAATTATTTGAAATTCCTACAATGTGAATTCCTGGATTTTTTTTCACATTCTGTCTCTCACAGTAAAAGTGTAGATATGATGAAAATTACAGACCTCTGTCATCATTTAAAGTGGGAGAACTTGCACAATTGGTGGTTGACTAAATACTTGTTTGCCCCACCGTATCTTATGAGGTACTGTCAAAATTACAATTGCAAATAATATCAAACGTGAAAAAATAAAGGAATAAAATATTTTAACTCACAATTTGTAGCACCCATTGGACGCCGTATAAGCCAGTGGTACACCTCATCGATTCAAGTGGAAATGCTGGGCATTTCCCCATTTTATCGTGGACATCGTCTCACAAGATGTAGTTTCTCTTTAAATATCCTTCTTGAAAATGACCTCATAAATATATATCTGCCATATATATTTATAGCCCCGACTTTTGTTCTCCTTCTTTGTGGGTCATCATTTCCTGCGTCCTGCTAAGTTCCTACTTAGCAGGAAGTGTGACAAGTGAGTATCCAATCACAGTCTCGTTAACATCAAGCTACCTAGATAGGCTACTGTCAACAACTCGTGATCTGATTGGCTATCGCAACTGTCTATCACCTGTATGTGCCCGTTGACTTAAAGTGCACAGACGTCTGTATTGTTGATTCTGAAGGCCCCGGGCCGATTGGTACAACATGGCAACATAAGCTAGCTGAATTCTGATTGGATAAAAACTCTAAACTAAAATCAACAGCTCTGAAAGGAGCCTAATATGACATGAAGACAATATGAATACTTTTAGATATTTAGGGAAAGTAAACAAAAACAATCTTTTATCTTTAATTATGATCCTGATTTCTGGTTATGTTAGGCCAGCAAAGAAGGCCTTGATGGCCCTGACAACACACCACTGGTAGTTTACCATCAAGCTTAATTTAATCAGCTTTTGCACATTAACATATTTGCCTCCAAATAGGTTTGTTGAAAAAAAGTTGTTAGAAATTGAAACTGTTTTTGTGTGACTCTCTCAAATCTCCCCACTTTTTTTATTTTGAAGGTTTCCTAAAGACAAAGATGCAAGGAAAAAGTGGGAAGTGGCGCTGAGGAGGAACGGATTCACTGCGAGTAATTCCTCAGTGCTTTGCTGTAAACATTTTAAGGAGAAAGATTTTGATAGAACCGGTCAGATTGTCCGACTCCGAGACGGTGTTATTCCATCCATCTTCAACTTCCCAGCTCACCTCCAAAAAGTAGGTGTATCATTATTAGACTATTGTCATGCACAAATATAAATATTCAATTATCAATCACATGGCATTTTGAGGTATTTACCCCCATTTAATATTTTCAAGTATTATGCTTCTTCATTTTAGCTTGAAAAGGTCAGGAATACGCGTACCTCCAGAAAAGCTGAAGAGAGCCTGCCAGTGGCCTCTTACTGTGATCCAAAAACCGTCAACTCACCCCCCCAACCTCAGTCTAATGAAGTGAGTATTACTACGGCATGTTATAGTCATGGAAAAGTTAGGTGAAACATCGATTAAACCATGTTAAAAATCCTTCTCTCTAGGATCATGGCTACGCCTTGCCTGCTTCTTTTAGCGCTCTAAAGACCAGACTCATCCAAGCCCTGGAAAGAGTGGAAGTTCTGGAACGAGAGAAGAAGAACGCCATGGCCAGAGAAAAGAGGGCTTGGACCACAGTAAAAAGTCTTTTGGTGGACTTGAGGGAAAAAAATCTCCTTAATGAAGAGCTAAAAGAGAAACTGAAATTCTATTCAGGTAAAATGACATGATCTCTTTGAAAATCATGTTCATGTTATGCTTACATTCTATTGAACTCCTTAGTTTGTATATGAAAGTGACATTCATTTTTGCTTATAAAATTGCAGATCTTCAGTTAGACTTCATGGCAAAGCAGGGCCATGAGTACACAAAAGAATACAAGGAGTTTGCGCTCACGCTCCATCTACAAGGTCCTAAGGCGTACAACTACCTCAGAGAGACGCAACATTTTCCACTCCCACATCCGCAAACATTACAAAGGTAGTCTTGAAGGGGTCATATGATTTTCCTACTGGTCTACATAACATATAATTGTGTTTCTTTGGTCAACATTTTTCGTAGATGACTTTTTACAGACGTGCCTCCACTTTGACTGTGTATTTGTAGTTTTCAGCGCTTCCATATGGAGTTTACTGGCAGATATAAGTTAGAACTATACGCTACTTTGTTTTCAGAAATGGCAACAGCTGAGTATGCATGTGCATGTATGAGCCAGTCTGCCCTACAGCAAGAGGATAGAGAAAAATAAGGAACTTAATTTAGTAATAAGTAAAAAGTATAGTGAGTAGCCATCATTCACCTTGATGGTGGTAAGCTACATTTGTAACTCTGTGCTGTTGAGCAGAGAGAATGTAAACATCCCATCACAACATTCAGTATAAACTCCGCCCACAGTTTTAGCATTCTTGCTACCCAATTCATGTTCGACAAATTCTTATTACTACAACTGTCGCAGAGGCTGTGGAGGGGTCTCAAGCAGATTTTATCCGGCCCACAGGATGAGTTTGATAAGTATAAAAGTGATCTGAAGTTTTTGAATGAAAGAAACTGCTCTTCTAAATGTATGCTAAAATAATTTGTATATTCTTGTAGCTTTAGGTGTGATTAAGGAAATGAATCCAAAATTTAAAAGTTTTGTTGTGGCTGATGCTTCATTTGTACAGAATAAACTCTATGATGTCATAGTACATCAGTTGGAAAAAAATGGGCAAATTACATTAATAACATTATTAATTCATTACCATGAATTGATTAACGTGGATCCCGACTTAAACAAGTTGAAAAACGTATTTGGGTGTTACCATTTAGTGGTCAATTGTACAGAATATGTACTGAACTGTGCAATCTACTAATAAAAGTATCAATCAATCAACATCCTGTAATTGGAGTTTGGTAATATTTGTTCCATATTCTGAAAGATTAAAAATGAACACCGATTGAAGCATTTTAAAACTCTGCCAGACTCAATTCCACCTATTCGACTGATGTTTTGGCTTGTGCAGCCCTTTGAGACACTTGTGATTTAGGACTATATAAATAAACATTGATTGATTTATTATTGTCTACAAAGTCGGATTACAATGGCAGACTTGCACAAAGCTCTGTGGGTAAAACTTTAACATGTATGGAGATATCTGCGGATATCACACTTGGGGTAAAACGTCACAAACTGGGCAAATTCCAAACTGCTCATTTGGAGGAAGCATGAAGGAAGGCAAGGCTGTTTATAAATATCTCCACCATGCCTCCAGGGTTTGATTTTAAAATTTGGGACTTGTGCAGATCTGAAAGACACCAACATATGTACCAGTAGCTAAGAAAATGTTGGTTTTGCATAATAGGTTCCCATTATTGTTGTCCAATTGAATGTTTGGATGTTACTGATGCAAACACCTCATATGGTTAGTTCTCCCTTTTTTTCTTCTTCTAGGTGGCTACATTCAATGGATGACAAGCCTAGCATTAACAAGGAGGAAGACAAGCCTAGTATGATCAAGGTGGATAACGAGCCCAGCATCAACAAGGTGGATGACGAGGCCAGCACAAACAAGGTGGGTGACGAGCCCAGCACAAACAAGGTGGATGACGAGCCCAGCACAAACAAGGTGGATGACGAGCCCAGCATGAACAAGGTGGATGACCAGCCTAGCATGAACAAAAACATAACGCTGGAAAGAAGATGCCAGGATGATAAGGGTGAATATGGACATGTTGAACTCGTGTTGGATGACATGACCGTCGAAAATCGGGCGGAATGTAACCCACATACAGCATCATCATCCGTAATAGTGGACATTGGTGATGGAGAAAGTTTTTATATATACACTCCTGATCAAAATTCTACGACAAGTTGAAAAAAAAAGTGCAAGGTTTTGCACCATTTGTTAGATAATAAGAAGTTTCTAAATAGTTGGTGTCAGTTTTTTTTGAACATGCATACAACTACAACGTGATACATCACATATTTCCAGTTTTTTTTTCATTACAGCGTGTCCAAAAACGAGTAGAACTTAATTAATCCTATCCCTTTTCCATTTCATAGCAGTTTTTAACACATTTGTTTGTTCTCAATTTGTAACATAACTGTAAATAAATAAATATGAATGTAAATAAACAAATTAATATTCCCTGTCCTGTCCTGTTTCCGGGAGAGGCTGCAAACAAGAAGACTTTTATTTTGTCTTTTTATAAAGTATCCATCCATTTTCTTCCGCTTATCTGAGGTCGAGTCGCGGGGGCAACAGCCTAAGCAGAGAAGCCCTAACTTCCCTCTCCCTAGCCACCTTGTCCAGCTCCTCCCAGGGGAACCTGAAGCGTTCTCAGACCAGTAGAAATACATAGTTTTCCCAACTTGCCCTAGGTCTTCCCTATGGCCGATTGTACGTGCCCTAAACACCTCCTGTGGGAGGCGTTGGGGTGGCATCCTAAGCAGATGCCCGAACCACCTCATCTGGCTCCTCTCCATGTGGAGGAGCAGCGGCTGTACTCCTTGAGTTTTTGAATGACAGAGTTTCTCACTCTATCTCTAAGGGAGATAGAGGAAACTAATTTCGTCCGCTTGTACCCGTGATCTTGTCCTTTCGGTCATAACCCAAAGCTCATGACCATAGGTGAGGATGGGAACGTAGATCCACCGGTAAATTGAGAGCTTTGCCTTCCGGCACAGCTCCTTCTTCACCACAACGGATCGATCCAGCGTCTGCGTCACTAAAGACGCCGCATCGATCTGCCCGTCTATCTCACAATCCACTCTTCTCACTCTTGAACAAGACTGCGAGGTATTTGAACTCCTCCACATGGGGCAAGACCTTCTCTCCAAATTAGAGAGGGCACTACACCCTTTCCCGGGCGAGAACCATGGACCCGCTTCATGAAGCAATTAATAAAATGAGTGAGACAGAGACGAACAAAGTCAGCATACCTATGAAGGTTCTCAATTATTTCAGGGCGTTCAATCGTTCGTAACTGGACTGCTTGGTTTTGTCTTTGAAGACATTTCGCCGCTCATCTGCGTATGTTTCATTAGTTCGTGTCCATAGACTTAGTTTGGTCAGATTTAGTCCAAACGGTTGGTGCCAAAACCCCAAATATTTAGACTCCAAAAAAATCAAAACCAGGAGGTTTTGCCTGGGCAAGGACGGTTTTGCCTAAACGTGGTGAGAAAAACTTTTTTAAATCAAACGGGCGATCCTAACTGTCAAAGCCAACGACAGACGTTAAAGTGTAAATTCCTCCAAACAATGGAGTGATCCTTTTTGTATAAAACAATGATTCTCAAACTAGTGGTATGCATGCTCCATCAAGTGGTACACCAAAAAAAAACACTTATTTAAATATTCAAACACCGTACGGTCAGAATATTCAATCGACCGTAACTGGACTGTTTGGTTTGTCTTAAAAGGCATTTTGCCTCTCATCAGTTCATGCTCATAGACTTGGCTTGGTCAGATCTTGGCACCCTTCAAGCACACCTGTGAAATGAAAAACCATTTCAGGTGACTACCTCTTGAAGCTCATCGAGAGAATGCCAAGAGTGTGCAAAAAAAGTAATCAAAGCAAAGGTTGGCTATTTTGAAGAAACTAGAATATAAAACATGTTTTCAGTTATTTCACCTTTTTTTGTTTAGTACATAACTCCACGTGTTCATTCATAGTTGTGATGCCTTCAGTGACCATCTATAACATGGGTGTCAAACACTGGCCCGCCGTGTGATTTAATTTGGCCCTTGAGGCAATATCAATTTAGCATTAGAGCTGGCCCGCCGGTGTTATACAGCGTCAGCGACGCTGTAACACCGCATTCACCGCTTATACTCATACTTGCCAACCCATTTAATTTTCCCGGTAGACTCCAGAAGTTCAGTGCCCCTCCCGAAAATCTCCCGGGGCAACCATTCTCCCGAATTTCTACCGATTTCCACCTGGACAACTATATTGGGGGCGTGCATTTAAGGCACTGCCTTTAGCGTTCTCTACAACCTGTCGTCACGTCCACTTTTCCTCCATACTAACAGCGTGTCACATAATATTTGTGACTTTTACACACACGCACAAGTGAATCCAAGGCATACTTGGTCAACAGCCGTACAGGTCACAGTGAGGGTGGCCATATAAACAACTTTAGCACTGTTACAAATATGCGTCACACTGTGAACCCACACCAAACAAGAATGACAAACACATTTCGGGTGAATATCCGCACCGTAACACAACAGAACAAATACTTAGAATCCCTTGCAGCACTAACTCTTCTGTGAAACTTCCAGCAAACTGACCAATAATTAACATTTTATTCATGCATTTTCTCTTGAATGTTTGGTTCATTCATTATTGTTATTTTATTTTCAAATGTATTATTAGCCTGTGGGGAAAAAATTTATATTTACCTCAGAAGATTGCAAATAGAAAAAAAGGCATAACATTTTTATTTATATTTTATTTGATATGCCATCGATATTTTTTAAATTATTATTATTATTATTTGAAACTGGATTTTGCATGTCACTAAAGTTATATAAGCCTTGGCTGTTCAATATTTAATGCAAAACTTCTTTGGGTCCCTATTAAAAGGTTAATTTGTTCAACCTTGGCCCGCGGCTTTGTTCCGTTTAAAATGTTGGCCCACTCTGTATTTGAGTTTGACACCCCTGGTCTACGACGTAAATAGTCATGAAAATAAAGAAAAACACATTGAATGAGGAGTTTTGTCCAAACTTTTGGCCTGTATTGACGAATCCTTGCATTGACATTTCAACCTCATGAAGGCCAGCATCCACTACAGTGGATACCTTTTAATATTTTGCATAATTGACAGGAAATGACCAGAAACAAAATCTACAGATGATGCTAGTTTATTGTATTATTATTATTATGGGGACGGCGTTGCGAAGTTGGTAGAGTGGCTGTGCCAGTAATGTGAGGGTTACTGGTTCAATCCCCACCTTCTACCATCCTAGTCACGTCCGTTGTGTCCTTGGGCAAGACACTTCACCCTTGCTCCTGATGGGCCCTGGTGAGCGCCTTGCATGGCAGCTCCCCGCCATCTGTGTGTGAATGGGCGAATGTGGAAATACCGCCAAAGCGCTTTGGGCTCCTTAAAAAGGGTAGAAAAAGCGCTATATAAGTACAACCCATTTACTATTATTATTAGTATTATTAGTACGTCAATTTCAGCATTTGGGCCAGTGTTTCTCAATTATTTTCTGTTACGCCCACTCAGGAAGAAGAAAATAATTTGAGCCCCCCCTCCACTCTCCACTGTGACAGATCAGTGGTCCTTAACCTTGTTGGAGGTACCAACACCCACCAGTTTCATATACGCATTCACCGAACCCAACTTTAGTGAAAAATAAAATGTTATTTAAAAAAAAATTCAAGACAAAGTTATATGTTTTTGGTAGCACTTTAGTATGGGAAACATATTTTAAGTAACAACGACTAGTTATTGGGTTCGGTTTAGGATCAGGATAAGGCCATGCCGAATAATGCATTAATAAGTACTTAATAATTACTAGTTAAGAGCCAATATGTTACGAATTTGCATGTTAATAAGCACCTATGGTGAATATGTTCCCCATACTAAAGTTTTTTTTACTGGTGCACAAAATGAACCGTGCATGAACATCACCTTGTTCAAACAACAAAAAATCAACACAGTGCATGAACCCACAACCCATCACACACCTGCAAAAATCAGTCAGCTGTTGCCGTATCCGTAATACGCCGATAGGGAGAAGTTTGTATTTACACGATGAGGTGTGGTTTGACCTCCGCCGAACCCTTGAGGCCGACTTACCGAAATCCTAGGGTTCGATCGAACCCAGGTTAAGAACCACAGCTACAGATAGTATCATTTGTCTCTAAACTTGCTATAATTGTAGTTTCTCAGCTTTAATACGTAAACATTTCATGTGTACTATTTTGTATATTTATTTGCACAGCCTGTAATAGTTGTATTTTAGTAATTATGATTTTTTTGTCCACTAAAGACGCCGAGATCATTATCCATGCGTTTGTTACGTCTCGTCTCGATTACTGTAACGTATTATTTTCGGGTCTCCCCATGTCTAGCATTAAAAGATTACAGTTGGTACAAAATGCGGCTGCTAGACTTTTGACAAGAACAAGAAAGTTTGATCACATTACGCCTGTACTGTATATACCTTTATATACATATATACATACATATATACCTATACTGGCTCACCTGCACTGGCTTCCTGTGCACTTAAGATGTGACTTTAAGGTTTTACTACTTACGTATAAAATACTACACGGTCGAGCTCCATCCTATCCTGCCGATTGTATTGTACCATATGTCCCGGCAAGAAATCTGCGTTCAAAAGACTCCGGCTTATTAGTGATTCCTAGAGCTCAAAAAAAGTCTGCGGGCTATAGAGCGTTTTCCGTTCGGGCTCCAGTACTCTGGAATGCCCTCCCGGTAACAGTTCGAGATGCTACCTCAGTAGAAGCATTTAAGTCTCACCTTAAAACTCATCTGTATACTCTAGCCTTTAAATAGACCTGCTTTTTAGACCAGTTGATCTGCCGCTTCTTTTCTTTCTCCTATGCCCCCCCCCCTCCCTTGTGGAGGGGGTCCGGTCCGATGACCATGGATGAAGTACTGACTGTCCAGAGTCAAGACCCAGGATGGACCGCTCGTCGGGACCCAGGATGGACCGCTCGCCTGTGTATCGGTTGGGGAAATCTCTACGCTGCTGATCCGCCTCCGCTTGAGATGGTTTCCTGTGGACGGGACTCTCACTGCTGTCTAGGATCCGCTTGAACTGAACTCTCGCGGCTGTGTTGGAGCCACTATGGATTGAACTTTCACAGTATCATGTTAGACCCGCTCGACATCCATTGCTTTCGGTCCTCTCCAAGGTTTCTCATAGTCAGCATTGTCACTGGCGTCCCACTGGATGTGAATTCTCCCTGCCCACTGGGTGTGAGTTTTCCTTGCCCTTTTGTGGGTTCTTCCGAGGATGTTGTAGTCGTAATGATTCGTGCAGTCCTTTGAGACATTTGTGATTTGGGGCTATATAAATAAACATTGGTTGACTGATTGATTGATATAAGTATTATATTGTAAAGATAAATGTCCTCCCCTATCCTGTACTAGATTTGAGCAATAAGGGTTTTCATTTGTTTTAACCATCCATAGTCACTGTAAGATACCTCAAATATTCCCAGTTTCTCATTACATCTTTAAAAATGAGCAGGAAAAAGCAGAGCTGATTTAATCCTTACCCTTTTCAAATTTATATCAATTTCTTACATTTATTTGCTCAAACAAATTTAGGCTGCGATGAAAAGTATCAAGTTTTTAAAAGTATAAATGAACAAACCATACTCCGAGCAACACCCAAGACGGCTATTTAACGCCATAACCGCTAGAGGGAGCCACCTGACCATGGACTAGGCTATTGTAAACATTTTACTTTTTGTTCATTCATTTAAACCTATCGGTAGTAAAAAAAAAAAGACGTCATACAAGTTAAAATTAATAATTTTTGCTGTCAAAGTCGAACAATAAAATAGTTTCAATCAAATTATGTGACAAGTTACACCTTGCAGAAATGCTTAATATATCATTCTGCCAGCAATAAACACTTCACTGTTCACTCAACACACACATCATGACGTCATCAGAGCTCACCTTTAAAGGCCGACTGAAATGAGATTTTCTTATTTAAACGGGGATAGCAGGTCCATTCTATGTGTCATACTTGATCATTTCGCGAAATTGCCATATTTTTGCTGAAAGGATTTAGTAGAGAACATCCACGATACAATTCGCAACTTTTGGTCGCTAATAAAAAAAGCCTTGCCTGTACCGGAAGTAGCAGACGATGTGCGCGTGATGTCACTGGTTGTAGAGCTCCTCACATTCTCACATTGTTTACGATCATGGCCACCAGCAGCTAAAGCGATTCGGACCAAGAAAGCGACAATTTCCCCATTGATTTGAGCGAAGATGAAAGATTTGTGGATGAGGATAGTGAGAGTGAAGGACTAGAAAAAATTATTCAGATGTTATTAGACACATTTACTAGGATAATTCTGGAAAATCCCTTATCTGCTTATTGTGTTACTAGTGTTTTAGTGAGATTATATAGTACCTGAAAGTCAGAGAGCGGTGGCCACAGGTGTGGTGACCGCCAGTGTCTCTGAGGGAAGCCATGCAGCTGCAGGAGGACGCAAGCTCCGCTCATGTCTACGGTAAGAGCTTACTTATAACCACAATTTTCTCACCGAAAGCTGCCGGTTGACATGTGGTCTGGATCCATGTTCGCTAGACCGCTCTGATCCGATCCATAGTAAAGCTTCACCTTCGGGAATTTTAAACAAGGAAACACCAGCTGTGTTTGTGTGGCTAAAGGCTAAAAGCTTCCCACCTCCATCTTTTCTACTTTGACTTCTCCATTATTAATTGAACAAATTGCAAAAGATTCAGCAACACAGATGTCCAGAATACTGTGTAATTGTGCGATTAAAGCAGACGACTTATAGCTTGGACCGAGCTGGAAAATAATGTCCCCTCCAACCCAAGACGTCAAACGCGAGCGTCTTCAACAGGAGACTTCGCGGGAAATATAAAATTGCAATTTACTAAACTAAAGCGGCCGTATTGGCATGTGTTGCAATGTTAATATTTCATCATTGATATATAAACTATCCGACTGCGTGGTCGGCAGTAGTGGCTTTCAGTAGGCCTTTAAACACTTGTCTCTCCAAGTACCACCAAAATGACCAACATTCAAACCCAGTGGCGTAGTAGGCTTAAGTATTTATTGAAAACCAGGTCGAGGTTTCATTTAACAAGTATATTTATTTATTTTTTGCCCACTTTAACATTACACACAGTTTGGATATTTCATTGATTATTTGGCATACCACTTGATGGAGCTTGCATACCACAGTTTGAGAATCATTGTCATAGTTTATAACTGGTGCCTTCAAGGGATGTTGATGGAAGTTTGAAACAGACGTCACTAGGTTTTAAAGACGTGGAGAGGCTTAACCCCCATGGACTAATCATAATTACAAACCCCCATGGACTAATCATAATTACAAACCCCAAAACCAGTGACGTTGGCACGTTGTGTAAATCGTAAGTAAAAACAATACAATGATTTGCAAATCCTCTTCAACTTATATTCAATTGAATAGACTGCAAATACAATATATTTAATGTTCAAAATGAGAAACAACATTTTTTTATGCAACTAATCATAAACTTAGAATTTAATGGCAGCAACTCATTGCAAACAAGTGGGCATTTTTACCACTGTGTTACATGGCCTTTCCTTTTAACAACACTCAGTAAACGTTTGGGAACTGAAGAGGTTAATTTTTTAAGCTTTTCAGTTGGAATTATTAGGGTCCGCCAGGCCCATTGCAAAAGGACTCCAAAAAATGACATATTTTAGGAAACTTTGCGCAGGGTTTCTATGAAGACGCGTAAAATCAAAACCGGAGCAGTAATCAAAACTCTTTGGATAACTTTTAATCAGAAGGGTTCAATCTCTCTCCTGTGCGAGTTTGAAGCCGAAACGACAAATGCCCTCAGAGGAGATAATGTTCGAAGAAAGGTGACCGTTTTTTACAAAACTTTTGTTTTGAAGCGGGGATTGCAAATTTCCTGTTGATTTTTGTTGGGGGTTGTCAATCTATGAAATGTAGGCCTAAGTAAGACCTACATTGAGGTTTTTGTTTCATGTCTCTCTGACATTCTTACCGGAAGTTACAAGCAGTTTTGTCTGTGGTTTCTTCCTAGGAGTCCTTTTGCAATGGGCCTGGCGGACCCTATTGAAACTGTAAGGTTTTATTTCTTGCTTTATTATTATTCCGCCGCCTCTTCGAACTGTAATTTGACCCCCTGAACATGCTTCAAAACTCACCAAATTTCACACACTCATCAGAACTGGCGAAAATTGGCATCTAATAAAAAAAACAACCCAAAAGTAAAAAATGCGCTCTAGCGCCCCCTAGGAAAAAAACAAAAAAAAAACAGACTGCTTGTAACTTCTGTTAGGAATGTCGTACAGACATGAAATAAAAACCTCTATGTAGGGCTGACTTAGACCTAGATTTCATAATTTACATTCTAGGGCAAAAATCTACAAACATTTTGCAAAAACCCATTCAAAGCAAAATTTGCGCTAAAAATGCTATTTTTGCCTCTTTGCGCTGTAATTTGACCCCCTTAAAATGCTTCAAAACTCACCAAACTTGACACACATATCAGGACTGGCTAAAATTGAGATTTAATAAAAAAATAAAAAAAAACGAAAACTGAAAATTGCGCTCTAGCACAATTTTTGAATAAAACACAGAAAAAAATGCTTTTATACCCAATCATGGCACCCACCTGTTCCCATTTAGCCTGTCACCTGTGGGATGTTCCAAATAAGTGTTTGATGAGCATTCCTCAACTTTCTCAGTCTTTTTTGCCACTTGGGCCAGCTTTTTTGAAACATTCTGCAGGCATCAAATTCCAAATGAGCTAATATTTGCAAAAAATAACAAAGTTTACTAGTTCGAACGTTAAATATCTTGTCTTTGCAATCCATTCAATCAAATATAGGTTGAAAAGGATTTGCAAATCATTGTATTCTGTTTTTATTTACGATTTGCACAAAATGCCAACGTTACTGGTTTTGGGTTTTGTATGATGATGTTATTAATAATTATATAGATGTTTATCTAGTAAAGATAATCCTACATGAATCTTCAGACACTTTTAAGTAAAGGGAAACTTGACATATTTATAATCATATTCAAAGGGGTCCCTACATTTTCCCTACATTTAAAGCACTTTCTTGTTGTTTACATAACATATAAATAATGGTTATTTGGTCAGATCTTTGCATGGATTATGTTTTGCAGACCCTCTTTAAAGCATTTCAGGTTGCGCCTTTTTGTAGAATAAATCTGTTAAAACTGACCTTTGCTGTGTTAATTTTTGACGCATCCTCGAGGGGAATCGAACCCGGTACCACGATGCCACACAGGCGTAACACATACAAGACAACTTGTCTTTTAGTAGTAAGTAAACAAACAAAGGCTCTTAATTTAGTCTGCTGATATATGCAGTAAAATATTGTGTCATTTATCATTCTATTATTTTGTCAAAATTATTAAGGACAATTGGTAGAAAATGAATTATTAATCTACTTGTTCATTTACTGTTAATATGTGTTTACTTTCTCTTTTAACATGTTCTATCTAAACTTCAGTTAAAATATAATAATCACTTAATCTTCAGTTGTTTGGATGCTTTATATTATTTTTTACATTAGTTTTGGATTATACCCCACATTTGGGTATCAATCCGTTCCAAGTAGTTACAGGATCATACATTTGGTCATATTCAACGTCTCTAAAACACTGTCAACACAATAAGCAGATAAGGAATTTTCCAGAATTATCCTAGTAAATGTGTCTAATAACATCTGAATCGCTAATAATGCAGTTGCCTTTTTTTTCTTTTTCTAGTGCTTCACTCTAACTTTCCTCATCCACAAATCTTTCATCCACGCTCAAATTAATGGGCAAATTGTCGCTTTCTCGGTCCGAATCGCTCAATCAATCAACGTCCTTATGGCTAAATTTCAGATTTGTGTGCCATGTTGTTCCAGAACACAGCAAACATTACCTAACTCGGGTGAGAGGCAGAAGATGGATGGATGGATGGATGGATAGCTATTATAGCTAATATAGACACTTATGTAATGTGTTAGACTTAGACAAACTTTAATGATCCATAAGGGAAATTGTTCAACACAGTAGCTCAGTTACAATGATGGAAAGTGTAAGGATGGAAAGGACAATGCAGGAATAAATAGACTAAATATAGCAATATAAAATATAATATACGTGCGAATATATACGAATACATACTTAAAGGCCTACTGAAAGCCACTACTACCGACCACGCAGTCTGATAGTTTATATATCAATGATGAAATATTAACATTGCAACACATGCCAATACGGCCTTTTTAATTTACTAAATTGCAATTTTAAATTTCCCTCGGAGTTTCTTGTTGAAAACGTCGCGGAATGATGAGGCGTGCGCGTGACGTCACGGACTGTCAGGAAATATTAGCGCTGCACCACTAGCAGCTAAAAGTCGTCTGCTTTAATCGCATAATTACACAGTATTTTGGACGTCTGTGTTGCTGAATCTTTTGCAATTTGCTCATTTAATAATGGAGACGTCAAAGAAGAATGCTGCTGGTGCTGCCTTTAGCACCGAGACACAGCCGGTGTTTCTTTGTTTGTTGTGAAGCGGAGCGGTCAAGCGAACATGTTTTCTCTACGTCAACCAGCATGTTTTTGGATGGGGAAAATTGTGATATACATCTTACCGGAGACATCATTGGATTACTCGTCGTCCTGCAGCAGCCGTCCAAAAAGGCAACTGTGATCCTGGCTGCTCGGCTTCTCTCTGAGACACTGCGTGTTCACCGCAGCCATCCGACCTCGATGTATGTCTTTACAACTTTACAATCTCACTAAAACAATAAGCAGATAAGGGATCTTCTGGAATTATCCTAGTAAATGTGTCTAATTACATCTGAAACGCTCACACTGCCGCCGCCCGGAGCCAACACTTTTATTTATTTATTTTTTTCTTTTAAAGTCCTTCACTATCAATATCCTAATTCACAAATCTTTCATCCTCGCTCAAATGAATGGGGAAATTGTCGCTTTCTCGGTCCGAATTGCTCCCATTAAAAACAACGTGAATATGTGTGGAGCCCTGCAAAGGCAGGACTTTTTTTTATTAGCGACCAAAAGTTGCGAACTTTATCGTGGATGTTCTCTACTAAATCCTTTCAGCAAAAATATGGCAATATTGCGAAATGATCAAGTATGACACATAGAATGGACCTGCTGTAAATAAAAAAAATCTAATTTCAGTCGGCCTTTAATATGTGTACAGTTGCCTTCATTACAAGCCTTATGTACATCTTTTGATTTTTTGAGGCTCCGGACAGATTAGTTTTTTGCATTTTTGGTCCAATATGGCTCTTACAACGTTTTGTGTTGCCGACCCCTGGCATAGAGCAATCATCATTGGTGAACGCTTAACGACAGTTCATTACAAGAAATGAATGAAGGGTATTTTACCATTGATGCTCAGAATGACTTGGATCAGACGTGATAATGGAACACTTTATGTCAGCACTTTTACCTTTTTATTCGCCACGAGGGACTTGACTGTTTTCATTTTTACATCACAGCTGGAACAACAGACGAAACCCACATTCTATGATCGTTCTATCAATTGATGATCTATATTAAAGAGCTGCGGTCGGATGAGCAATCTGGAATCTGTCATCGCCTCAACTCCCCGGGCCGGGAATTTTGAAATTCTTTCTTAGGCTTCATGGCCACTTTGGAGCGGATCCACGTGGAAAGTACGCAGCAGTGGAAACTGGCAGCCAGAAAAAAAACTCGGCGAGTCCGCAAGATGTCCAGATTTACATTCCTTCCTTGTGACACAAAAGCGAGGGAGAACACCATAATTTGACCAAGAGGGGTTGCACTGTTGGCTGAGAGGTCCGTCGGTGAGTAATGCCAGGAGGAGGACACAAACTTGGGAAGCGAGAGGAGAAATCAAATGAGAAACGATAAGTGAAAGCATTTCTCGGTTGTTTTAATGAAGTCCTGACAAAAAGCTTTTTGGCTTCACCTGAGTTCAAGAAGAGGAAGCAGTAGACCTGAGGATGAACCTCTTGGTAAGTACTGACTCTTCTTCATCATGGGACTTGACAGGTCCGGGGCTCCGTCACCAGAGGGGGGGCCCTGGCAGCTGCTGGCTTCTCAACAGTAGCATTCTTTCACACATTGCTGGAAGTAATCAGCCACCCGAGCCAGAATCCCAGCTCCTTCTGTTTATTTTGGCTGCACCCCCACCCAATTCTAATTGCTCCACCCTCACATATGCAAAGTCTCCATTTGCTCATGTTAGTGGTGAGAAGACCACCTCCTTCTCATCCTGCCTTCTTAGCCCACCACACCCATCCATCAGTCCAAAGCAGTCCACTCCAAATAACCCCGACATGTCCTAAAAGTCAGGACAAATGTCACATTTTAGCAACAATTTTGTTATATCTAAGGATTTTTCGATCATGGTTTGATGCTGGGGCAGCACGGTGGAAACAGGGGTTAGTGCATATGCCTCGCAATACAAAGGTCCCGAGTAGTCCTGGGTTCAATCCTCGGGATCTTTTTGTGTGGAGTTTGCATGTTCTCCCCGTGACTGCGTGGGTTCCCTCCGGGTACTCCATCTTTCCATCCATCCATCCATCTTCTTCCGCTTATCTTCTTCCGCCTAAGCAGGGAAACCCAGACTTCCATCTCCCCAGCCACTTCGTCTAGCTCTTCCCGGGGGATCCCGAGGCGTTCCCAGGCCAGCCGGGAGACATAGTCTTCCCAACATGTCCTGGGTCTTCCCCGTGGCCTCCTACCGGTTGGACGTGCCCTAAACACCTCCCTAGGGAGGCGTTCGGGTGGCATCCTGACCAGATGCCCGAACCACCTCATCTGGCTCCTCTCCATGTGGAGGAGCAGCGGCTTTACTTTGAGTTCCTCCCGGATGGCAGAGCTTCTCACCCTATCTCTAAGGGAGAGACCTGGGAACTCATTTGGGCCGCTTGTACCCGTGATCTTATCCTTTCGGTCATGACCCAAAGCTCATGACCATAGGTGAGGATGGGAACGTAGATCGACCGGTAAATTGAGAGCTTTGCCTTCCGGCTCAGCTCCTTCTTCACCACAACGGATCGGTACAACGTCCGCATTACTGAAGACGCCGCACCGATCCGCCTGTCGATCTCACGATCCACTCTTCCCTCACTCGTGAACAAGACTCCTAGGTACTTGGACTCCTCCACTTGGGGCCGGGTCTCCTCCCCAACCCGGAGATGGCACTCCACCCTTTTCCGGGCAAGAACCATGGACTCGGACTCGGAGGTGCTGATTCTCATTCCGGTCGCTTCACACTCGGCTGCGAACCGATCCAGTGAGAGCTGAAGATCCCGGTCAGATGAAGCCATCAGGACCACATCATCTGCAAAAAGCAGAGACCTAATCCTGCGGTCACCAAACCAGAACCCCTCAACGCCTTGACTGCGCCTAGAAATTCCGTCCATAAAAGTTATGAACAGAATCGGTGACAAAGGACAGCCTTGGCGGAGTCCAACCCTCACTGGAAATGTGTTCCACTTACTGCCGGCAATGCGGACCAAGCTCTGGCACTGATCATACAGGGAGCGGACCGCCACAATAAGACAGTCCGATACCCCATACTCTCTGAGCACTCCCCACAGGACTTCCCGAAGACACGGTCCAATGCCTTCTCCAAGTCCACAAAGCACATGTAGACTGGTTGGGCAAACTCCCATGCACCCTCAAAAACCCTGCCCAGAGTATAGAACTGGTCCACAGTTCCACGACCAGGACGAAAACCACACTGTTCCGCCTGAATCCGAGGTTCGACTATCCGGCGTAGCCTCCTCTCCAGTACACCTGAATAAACCTTACCGGGAAGGCTGAGGAGTGTGATCCCACGATAGTTGGAACACACCCTCCGGTCCCCCTACGGGTACTCCAACCTCCAAAAAAAACATGCACCTGGGGATAGGTTGATTGGCAACACGAAAAGTGTTTGAAAATGAGTGTGAATGTTGTCTGTCTATCTGTGTTGGTCCTGCGATGAGGTGGCGGCTTGTCCAGGGTGTATACCGCCTTCCGCCCAATGCAGCTGAGATAGGCTCCAGCGACTCCCCCCACGACCCCAAAAGGGCCAAGCGGTAGAAAATGGATGGATCTATGTGTTTGATGCTGACCATCATCCGTGAGTAAGATTGGCCTGATACAATAACAAATCACATGTATTAGCTGTACATTTGTCAATGTATTTATTGTGAGTGCTAATAACAACTAGTTCCTTATTATACTAGTTATTTTACATCCATCCATTTTCTACCGCTTATTCCCTTCGGGGTCGCTGGTGCCTATCTCAGCTACAATCGGGCGGAAGGCGGGATACACCCTGGACAAGTCGCCACCTCATCGCAGGGCCAACACAGATAGACAGACAATATTCACACTCACATTCACACCCATCCATCCATTTTCTACCGCTTATTCCCTTTTGGGGTCGCGGGGGGCGCTAGTGCCTATCTCAGCTACAATCGGGCGGAAGGCGGTGTACACCCTGGACAAGTCTCCACCTCATCGCAGATAGACAGACAACATTCACACTCACATTCACACACTAGGGACCATTTTAGTGTTGCCAATCAACCTATCCCCAGGTGCATGTTTTTGGAGGTGGGAGGAAGCCGGAGTACCCGGAGGGAACCCACGCAGTCACGGGGAGGACATGCAAACTCCACACAGAAAGATCCCGAGCCCGGGATTGAATCCTGACTACTCAGGACCTTCGTATTGTGAGGCAGACGCACTAACCCCTCTACCACCGTGATATTTGTTACATACAATTATCTGAGAAAAACGAAGTCAGTAACAGGGACGGCAAAATACCAAAATATCACATTCACCGTTGGCAGAAATTACAGCCTCAAGTCTTTTTGAATACGACGCCCCGATTCCCATCAGAATGGATGGGAAGCATTGGTTTTCATCCAGGATGTATCTGTACATTGCTGCATTCATCTTTCCCTCGATCATTGAGGCTGTAATTGCATGCCAAAAGGTGCATCGACAAAGTAATGAGCAAAGATTGGGAGTACTTTGTACATATTCAATACATTTGTTGAAATTGAAAAAAAAATAAATCACAATGTCATTTTGAGGTATTGTCTGTAGAATTTTGAGGAGAACAATTCATAAGATTTTGAAATAAGACTGTAATATAAGAAAATGTGAAAAAAGTGAAGCGCTGGGAAATATTTTCAGATGCACTTGTTTATCTTACTTCTACACCAGGGGTGTTAAACTCCTTTTAGCTCATCATGGCAATAAAACTAACAAATAAAGACAACTTCAGATTGTTTTCTTTGTCTTACTTTGGCCAAAAAATAGAACAAACACTTACTGAAAATATTACAATAAACATATGGGAAAAAAATACCAGCAGCGGTAAAGTTTAGATCCGTGAAGGTGTAGTGGAAAATGTCTGTCCTAGGGTTACCTCTAAACTGACATAAGAGGTCTAGCTCCATCCTATCTTGCCGATTGTATTGTACCATATGTCCCGGCAAGAAATCTGCCTTCAAAAGACTCCGGCTTATTAGTGATTCCTAGAGCCCAAAAAAAGTCTGCGGGCTATAGAGCGTTTTCTGTTCGGGCTCCAGTACTCTGGAATGCCCTCCCGGTAACAGTTCGAGATGCTACCTCAGTAGAAGCATTTAAGTCTCACCTTAAAACTCATTTGTATACTCTAGCCTTTAAATAGACCTCCTTTTTAGACCAGTTGATCTGCCGCTTCTTTTCTTTCTCCTATGTCCCCCCCTCCCTTGTGGAGGGGGTCCGGTCCGATGACCATGGATGAAGTACTGGCTGTCCAGAGTCGAGACCCATGATGGACCGCTCGTCGGGACCCAGGATGGACCGCTCGCCTGTATCTCTACGCTGCTGATCCGCCTCCGCTTGAGATGGTCTCCTGTGGACGGGACTCTCGCTGCTGTCTTGGATCCGCTTGAACTGAACTCTCGCGGCTGTGTTGGAGCCACTATGGATTGAACTTTCACAGTATCATGTTAGACCCGCTCGACATCCATTGCTTTCGGTCCCCTAGAGGGGGGGGTTGCCCACATCTGAGGTCCTCTCCAAGGTTTCTCATAGTCAGCATTGTCACTGGCGTCCCACTGGATGTGAATTCTCCCTGCCCACTGGGTGTGAGTTTTCCTTGCCCTTTTGTGGGTTCTTCCGAAGATGTTGTAGTCGTAATGATTTGTGCAGTCCTTTGAGACATTTGTGATTTGGGGCTATATAAATAATCATTGATTGATTGATTGATTGAAGTCACCCTGATCAAGTGCTAGTTCTGTTGGTGGGGTGACATTTGAACATTGGACGATTACATAAGTTGTTATTCTACAATCAGGCCATCAGGGAGCGTATAAATAAGAAGGGAAGACCGAGCCTGGTGTGCGCTCTTTCTTAATTCCTTCACGAGGGATCACCTTCTTTCGTCTCCGGAGACATTGTGTAAACATATCGATTCAATCCAACTTTGTACCATCTGATCATGAGTAAATAAAACTGTTGTAACAAACTCTCCTATTGTTCCTGTTTAAGATTCGGACTTTTCTACCACATAAAATTGGCGTCACGGACAGGATGACTTTTTCTACCACAAAGGAAAAAAGAAAGTGAATAAATGTTTATAACTGAATACATTTACATATGCATAAATGTGTTTTCTTTTGTATATTTTTAATTATTATTTTTTTTTTCTACGAATTAAGTAAGGTTTATGACAACTGTTTTCCAAAACACAATATAGAATGTGAGCTATAACAGGATAATGCATACATTTATCATTTGTTTTCAAAATGGTTACAAAAAAGTGGGGCCCAAAAAATTTACTGTATGACTTGATGGGGTCCCTGGGACCCCATCAATTCCTAGCCCCAACACTGATGGAGCATTGGCTGCTTGCAAAATAGCAGCAGACAGCTGTGGCCTGCGGGCCGGTACTAATACCAATCAAATATCATCTATAAATAATTAATTCCCAGACGGGGAACCGGGCCGCGGGCCTTGACTTTGACACCCTTGTCCTACACAGTCAATTCTATATATCAGGGGTCGGGAACCTTTTTGTCTCAGACAGCCAAGAATCCAAATATTTGAAAATATATTTCCGCAAGAGCCATATAATATTTTTTTCGACACTGAACACAACTAAACGCGTGCATTTTTAAGTGAGACCAATTTCTACAGTATAATAAGTCTCCTATTCTTTGTAATAACATTGTTATTCTGAAGTTAACTGTGGAGGGGGCGTGGTATGCGGGCCTGCAGCGAAGCAGGGTGTGCCAGGACCGGCCTCGAAATCAGCGTCAGGTGCGTAGAAGGCCCACCTGGGCCTTGTTATCCAATCACCTGTGTCCCTGTTATAAGCAGCAGCCAGGAGGAGAGATGGGGTCGGGGCTAGAGCCAGAGCGCATGCGAGAACGAAAGAGGAAAAGACAATTGCTGGAAAGAAACTGAGAGACTTATTGAAAAATAAAAAATATTGTAACCCTGAAACAGGCTCTCATGTCGGTGCTTGGTGTTCTAAAGAGAACCCCCAGGAGGGCAAGCCCTAAACCAGGGGTAGGGAACCTATGGCTCTAGAGCCAGATGTGGCTCTTTTGATGACCGCATCTGGCTCTCAGATAAATCTTAGCTGACATTGCTCAACGCGATAATTATGAATAATTTTGCTGGTAATCACAGTGCTAAAAATAACGTGCAAAATATAAAACATTCTCATGCATTTATATCCATCCATCCGTTTTCTACCGCACCTGTTCAAGAAGTCGCATTAATGGTAAGAAGTATTTTATGTCACTATTAGGGGGGTTTGCAGCTTACTGCGGGGTCGTTCTCCCAGGAAGGCAGACGGACTACTCAGGACATGGCATTTAGGTAAAAACATGATTTCATTTTAACTAAAAAAATCTACAAACAAAAATCTCTCACAGCGGAGGCACAACTTGGGCTAAAGAACAAAGCTAACGCATAAACAGACTAAGAACATAAATCAAACAAAACTTACTTGGCATGGCATGAAGCACGAAACTATGGCAAGGCATGAAACAAGTCAGCACAGGGCGACTGACTGGCAAAGACGTGCTTAAATACTGCCTCTGATTAGTGATCGGGAAGCAGGTGAGCAGGCGTATTGTCCACTAGAGACAGGTGGACAAAATGAGTAACCAAGGAAACCAGACAAGGGAGTGGAAAAAAACAGGAACTTAAAGAGTCCAAAGGACAAACAGCACATGGCCAAACAAAAACATGATCAACAGACATGACATTTTATTTATTATTGGTTAGCTTCAGAATAACAATGTTATTAAAAAGAATAAGAGACTTATTATACTCTAAAAATGTTGGTCTTACTTAAAAATGCACACATTTAGTTGTATTCAGTGTTAAAAAATATGATATGGCTCTCACTGAAATACATTTTGAAATATTTGGCTTTCATGGCTCTCTCAGCCAAAAAGGTTCCCGACCCCTGCCCTAAACTAACCAATAATAAATAAATCACTTCTTACCCTTAATGCAACTTCTTGAACAAGTGCGGTAGAAAAAAGGATGGATGGATTCAAATGCATGAGCTTGTTTTATATTTTGAACGTTATTTTTAACACTTTGATTACAAGTGGAATTATTCATTACTTATCGTGTTAAGCAGTGTCAGCTCACATTTATCCGAGAGCCAGATCTGGCTCTAGAGCCATAGGTTCCCTACCCCTGGTATATATGAAACTTGAATAAACTGAACTCTCGCGGCTGTGTTGGAGCCACTATGGATTGAACTTTCACAGTATCATGTTAGACCTGCTCGACATCCATTGCTTTCGGTCCCCTAGAGGGGGGGGTTGCCCACATCTGAGGTCCTCTCCAAGGTTTCTCATAGTCAGCATTGTCACTGGCGTCCCACTGGGTGTGAATTCTCCCTGCCCACTGGGTGTGAGTTTTCCTTGCCCTTTTGTGGGTTCTTCCGAGGATGTTGTAGTCGTAATGATTTGTGCAGTCCTTTGAGACATTTGTGATTTGGGGCTATATAAATAAACATTGATTGATTGATTGATTGATAGGCTTCACGGTGGCAGAGGGGTTAGCGCGTCTGCCTCACAATACGAAGGTCCTGCAGTCCTGGGTTCAAATCCAGGCTCGGGATCTTTCTGTGTGGAGTTTGCATGTTCTCCCCGTGACTGCGTGGGTTCCCTCCGGGTACTCCGGCTTCCTCCCACTTCCAAAGACATGCACCTGGGGATAGGTTGATTGGCAACACTAAATGGTCCCTAGTGTGTGAATGTTGTCTGTCTATCTGTGTTGGCCCTGCGATGAGGTGGCGACTTGTCCAGGGTGTACCCCGCCTTCCGCCCGATTGTAGCTGAGATAGACCCCACAAGGGAATAAGCGGTAGAAAATGGATGGATGGATGGATGATTGATTGATACTGTAACTTAGAGTAGTCAGTGTACAGCATGGAAATACGTCTAATTTCACTACCCGCACCCATTTTTCATGAAATATCCAGCAAATCAAGTGAGAAACGCGTCCAAAAGTGCAGCTGCAACAGTTTTTTACTACGATCCCCCTTCTAGAATCACAAGAACCAAAGGGGCTGATAGATGTCATAAATCTTTCACTCCTACACTTCTGTCTTGAATACGCTCCGCTCGTGATCAATTAGTTTCAGTTCCTTCAACAATGTCATCTCAGGACTGTTCGGTTGTCATCACGCCCTGCTTCGAAATCTCCCAACACACCGTGGAATCAACGTTCCCCCTCAATGAACAACAACTCCCCGGGTGCTGGAAGCACTCATGCCGCACACCAGACCGTGACGCTGCCACCACCACCACCACCGCGCTTGACAGTAGACAAGACATAATTGTGCAACCACACCACCCGGGAACAGTTGATCTTATCAGACCGCAGGACGTAAATCCGCTGTTTAATTTTCTTTTATTTTCCAGCTAACTGGCTCTTTGGTGAGCCAGCCTCAAAAGAGACTTCCCTTCTGGGACCACGGCCACACTGACTATGCAGTGTGCGGCGTACGGGCCGAGCACTGACAGGCTGACCCCCCCCCCCCCCCCCCCCCCCCCCAACTACTTCAACCTCGGCAACTACGCTGACAGCACTCATGCGTCTGTTTCCGAGCCAACTGCTGGAAATAACACAGAGCACAAGGACTCAACTTCTTTGCTCGACCGTGGCGAGCGGTTGTCCATCAAAATGTTGGAGGCATAAAAAAAAAAAGACCTAAACCTTAATGCTTCCTCGTCGGAGCCCAGAAGTGGATCTTGCAGAAGTTTCACATCTCTGTTGGATTCAAATAGCCTCACTGGCAACTGTTAGATTGTTATTCAGATCATTTTATGTTGTGGAATGTAATCCATCCATCCATTTTCTACCGCTTATTCCCTTTCGGGGTCGCGGGGGGCGCTGGCGCCTATCTCAGCTACAATCGGGCGTAAGGCGGGGTACACCCTGGACAAGTCGCCACCTCATCGCAGGGCCAACACAGATAGACAGACAACATTCACACTCACATTCACACACTAGGGACCATTTAGTGTTGCCAATCAACCTATCCCCAGGTGCATGTCTTTGGAAGTGGGAGGGGCCTATCCCCAGGTGCATGTCTTTGGAAGTGGGAGGAAGCCGGAGTACCCGGAGGGAACCCACGCATTCACGGGGAGAACATGCAAACTCCACACAGAAAGATCCCGAGCCTGGATTTGAACCCAGGACTGCAGGACCTTCGTATTGTGAGGCAGACGCACTAACCCCTCTGCCACCGTGAAGCCCGTGGAATGTAATAAACAATCCAATAAATGCATTACTGTATTTGTGTTTACTTCTGTATCTCATACTTGCCAACCTTGAGACCTCTGATTTCGGGAGGTGGGGGGCGTGGTCAGGGGAGGGGCGTTGTTGGGGGCGTGGTTAAGAGGGGAGGAGTATATTTACAGCTATCCATCCATCCATTTTCTACCGCTTATTCCCTTTTGGGGTCGCGGGGGACGCTGGTGCCTACCTCAGCTACAATCGGGCGGAAGGCGGTGTACACCCTGGACAAGTTGCCACCTCATCGCAGTATGTGTAGAAATCTTTATTTATAATTGAATCATTTGTTTATTTTTCAACGAGTTTTTAGTTATTTTTATATCTTTTTTTCCAAATAGTTCAAGAAAGACCACTACAAATGAGCAATATTTTCCACTGTTATGCAATTTAATAAATCAGAAACTGATGAAATAGTGCTGTATCCATCCATCTATCCATTTTCTACCGCTTATTCCCTTTTGGGGTCGCGGGGGTCGCTGGTGCTTATCTCAGCTACAACCGGGCGGAAGGCGGCGTACACCCTGGACAAGTTGCCACCTCATTGCAGTATGTGTAGAAATCTTTATTTATAATTGAATCATTTGTTTATTTTTCAACAAGTTTTTAGTTGGCCCTGCGATGAGGTGGCGACTTGTCCAGGGTGTACCCCGCCTTCCGCCCGATTGTAGCTGAGATAGGCGCCAGCGCCCCCCGCGACCTCAAAAGGGAATAAGCGGTAGAAAATGGATGGAAAGATGGAAGTTTTTAGTTATGAAATGTTGCGCGCATCTGCCATTGTATACTCCCGTCCTTGCACGCTACACCGCTACAACAAAGATGACGGGGAGAAGACGCCGTCGAAGGTGAGCCACGTAAATAAGACCGCCCACAAAACGGCGCATCCTGAAGCGACTGTCAGAAAGCAACTTGAAGATAGTCTGTAAAACATAATCTTTACAACATTTTGACCAAAGAACCAGCATTCCATGTTATGTAGACCACAAGAAAAAAATCATAATATGACCCCTTTAATGCGCCTTATAATCCGGTGCACCTTTCACATGAAAATCGACCTATATAGACCCGCTATCCGGCAGTGCGCCATATTGTCCGTAAAATACGGTATTTGGGATCTGCATTAGGTATCGGTTTCAAAAAGTAAAATGTATGACTTTTTAAAACGCCGTTGTGTACACGGACGTAAGGAGAAGTACAGAGCGCCAATAAACCTTAAAGGCACTTCCTTCGTGTGCCGGCTTAGTCACATAATATCTACCGCTTTTCACACACACAAGTGAATGCAAGGCATACTTGGTCAACTTCCATACAGGTCACACTGAGGGTGGCCGTATAAACAACTTTAACACTGTTACAAATATGCTCCACACAGTGAAACCGCACCAAACAAGAATGACAAATACATTTCGGGAGATTATCCGCACCGTAACAGAACATAAACACAACACAACAAACACCCAGAAGCCCTTGCAGCACTAACTCTTCCGGGACGCTACAATATACACCCCACCACACCTCAACCTCCTCATGCTCTCTCAGGGAGAGCACTTCCCAAATTCCAAGCTGCTATTTTGAGGCATGTTAAAAAAAATAATGCACTTTGTGCTACGTTGGCATTTTTTTTTCCATAACTTGAGTTAGTTTATTTTGGAAAACGTTGTTACATTTTTTAATGCATCCTTCGGGGAATCACAACAGAATTAGGCATAATAATGTGTTCATTCCACGATATCGGTTGATATCGGAATCGGTAATTAAGAGTTGGACAATATCGCAATATCAGATGTCGGCAAAGAAGCCATTATCGGACATCTCTAAACTGCATAATTCTTGAAATTCTGAAATCAAACCATTGTTTGCACAGATATTTATAAAACACTCACTACTTTTTCTGTGTTAGGTTTTTTTTTTTAAATTAAAAACACCCGGATCATGCGATCAGAGACAAGATCTCTCAAGTAAGTGTGTGCGGCCACAGGTTACAATATCGAAGCAGATACCCAGCCATCCATCCTTTTTCTACCGCTTATTCCCTTTGGAGTGGCAGGGGGCGCTAGAGCCTATCTCAGCTACAATTGGGCGGAACTTGGCATACTTGGTCAACTTCCATACAGGTCACACTGAGGGTGGCCGTATAAACAACTTTAACACTGTTACAAATATGCTCCACACAGTGAAACCACACCAAACAAGAATGAAAAATAAATTTCGGGAGATTATCCGCACCGTAACCCAGCCATCCATCCTTTTTCTACCGCTTATTCCCTTTGGAGTGGCAGGGGGCGCCGGAGCCTATCTCAGCTACATTCGGGCGGAAGGCAGGGTACAGCCTGGACAAGTCGCCACCTCATCACAGGGCCAACACAAATCGACAGACAACATTCACACTCACATTCACACAATTTAGTGTTGCCGTTCAATAAAAACGTAGCAACAATTGCAATGAACAGGGGACTTTTTTTTTTTTTTTACTTCACAAATGAAAAGAACAGAACATTTTGAAGTGCATCATAGTCGGAAATTTCAACTGGAACACCCCCCGAGGTCGGAGTTTCTACTCGGAAAGTCCTCACCACATGTGAGTTGGCTTCAAACATGGCTGCTCTGGTGTAAACAATATCAGAAGCTTATGTAATATCCACTAGTAGAACCGTCTGACCATTTTTGTTGCACCATATCAGCCACAAATGATGTATTGTATTTCGATACCTTCGATCATAATGTTTTATTAGAGCGTATCAAAACACGAATTGGTATGTCAGACTCAGCCCTGTCTTGGTTTAACTCTTATCTTACTGATAGGATGCAGTGTGTCTCCTATAACAGTGTGACCTCGGACTATGTTAAGGTAACGTGTGGAGTTCCCCAGGGTTCGGTCCTTGGCCCTGCACTCTTCAGCATCTACATGCTGCCGCTAGGTGACATCATACGCAAATACGGTGTTAGCTTTCACTGTTATGCTGATGACACCCAACTCTACATGCCCCTAAAGCTGACCAACACGCCGGATTGTAGTCAGCTGGAGGCGTGTCTTAATGAAATTAAACAATGGATGTCCGCTAACTTTTTGCAACTTAACGCCAAAAAAACGTAATTAGTCTCACCTTAAAACTCATCTGTATACTCTAGCCTTTAAATAGACCTCTTTTTTAGACCAGTTGATCTGCCGCTTCTTTTCTTTCTCCTATGTCCCCCCCTCCCTTGTGGAGGCGGTCCAGTCCGATGACCATGGATGAAGTACTGGCTGTCCAGAGTCGAGACCCAGGATGGACCGCTCGCCTGTATCGGTTGGGGACATCTCTACGCTGCTGATCCGCCTCCGCTTGAGATGGTTTCCTGTGGATGGGACTCTCGCTGCTGTCTTGGATCCGCTTGAACTGAACTCTCGCGGCTGTGTTGGAGCCACTATGGATTGAACTTTCACAGTATCATGTTGGACCCGCTCGACATCCATTGCTTTCGGTCCCCTAGAGGGGGGGGGGGTTGCCCACATCTGAGGTCCTCTCCAAGGTTTCTCATAGTCAGCATTGTCACTGGCGTCCCACTGGATGTGAATTCTCCCTGCCCACTGGGTGTGAGTTTTCCTTGCCCTTTTGTGGGTTCTTCCCAGGATGTTGTAGTCGTAATGATTTGTGCAGTCCTTTGAGACATTTGTGATTTGGGGCTATATAAATAAACATTGATTGATTGATTGATAGTTACATGCATTTTTAGTACTTAGAAGAACACCCTTTGGCAGTAATGACATCCTTCAAAGGTGATACATAACCGGACACAAGCTTCTTGCAAGCATCTACAGGTATTTTAGCCCATTCCTCTTGGGCAAAGGCCTCCAGTTCATTCATATTCTTGGGCTTGTGTGCTGCAACTGCCTTCTTCAAGTCCCACCACAGCTTTTCTAGAGGATTTAGGTCTGGCGACTGTGAAGGCCACTCCAGAGTCTTCCAGCCCTTCTTCTGCAACCACTCTGATGTTGACTTGGAGCTATGCTTGGGATCGTTGTCCTGTTGGAAGGTCCAACGTCTCCCAAGCCTCAGCTTCGTCACTGACTTCATGACATTTGCAGCTAATATATCCTGCTAGGAAATAGAATTCATAATGCCTTGAACGCGCTGGAGATTCCCGGTACCTGAGGCAGAGAAACAGCCCCAGAGCATGATTGACCCCCCCACCATGCTTAACAGTAGGCGAGGTGTTCTTCTCTTTGTAAGCTTCATTTTTTCTCCTCCAGACATAACGTTGATTCATAGGCCCAAAGAGTTCCACTTTTGTCTCATCACTCTATAGAACAGTTTCCCAAAACCTTTGGGGTTTGTCCAGATGATTTTTGGCATACTGGAGTCTATTTTTCTTGTGCCTGGTAGTCAGAAGTGGGGTGCACCTGGGAGTTTTGGTATGGAGGCCTTCATCTCGTAGTGTGCGCCTTATTGTCTGGGACGAAACCTGCGTTCCCCCCTCTGCAATGTCCTGTTGTAGTTCCACATCTGTAACCCGGGGGGTTTTCACCACTGTACGCTTCAACTATGTGCAGTTGCACACAGCATCCTCTTTCCAGTGTTTCCACTGTGCCTTTAGCTTTAAACTTGCAAATTATGCTCCCAACTATGTCTCTTGGAATGTGTAATGTCTTTGCTATTTTCTTATATCCATATCCTTTCTTATGAAGAGAAATTACTTCCTCTCTTGACTTCTTTGACCACTCCCTGGACTTCACCATATTGCAGATACACCATTGACCATCTACAACATGGGTGTCAAACTCTGGCCCGCGGGCCAATTTTGTAATTTCATTTGGCCCTTGAGGCAATTTCCAATTAACATTAGAGCTGGCCCGCCGGTACACTGCATTCACCGCTAATACTCATACTTGCCAACCCTCCTAATTTTCCCGGGAGACTCCCGAATTTCAGTGCCCCTCCTGAAAATCTCACGGGGCAACAATTCTCCCAAATTTCTCCCGATTTCTACCCGTACAACAATATTGGGGGCGTGCCTTAAAGGCACTGCCTTTAGCGTCTTCTACAACCGGTCGTCATGTCCGGTTTTCCTCCTTACAAATAGCGGGCCGGCCCATTCACATAATAAATGCGGCTTTTCAATACACACAAGGGAATGCATTGCATACTTATTCAAAAGCCATACAGGTCACACTAAGGGTGGCCGTATACACAACTTTAACACTGTTACAAAAATGCGCCACACTGTGGATCCACACCAAGCAAGAATGACAAACACATTTTCGGGAGAACATCCACACCGTAACACAACATAAACACAACAGTACAAATACCCAGAACCCCTTGCAGCACTAACTCTTCCGGGACGCTACAATATACACCGCTTGCTACCAACAACCGTGTGTCGCAAACTGAGCAGTAAAAAGGCCTGAATTTATTCTTTATTTTCAAATGTATTCACCTGTGGAAAAAAATTAATGTTGATATTTACCTCAGAAGGCTGCAAATAGAAAAGAGGCATTCAATTTTTCATTTAAATTTTTTTTATATACCATTGATGTTTTTTCGTTTGTTTTTTTTAAAGTTGATTTTGCACTATTAAGTTATATAAGCGTTGCTTTTTCCATATTCAGTGTTAAAGCAAATCAGTGTAGCAAACTAAGCAATAATTAAGGCTTGAATGTTTGATTCATTCATTATTATTTTATTTTCAAATTCATTATCAGCCGGCGGAAAAAGTTTGTTTTGATGCAAATAGAATAGAGGCATTCAATTTTTATTTAAATTTTATTTGATATGCCCGATTGTAGCTGAGATAGGCGCCAGCGCCCCCCGCGACCTCAAAAGGGAATAAGCGGTAGAAAATGGATGGATGGATGGATGCCATTGATATTTTTTATTATTTGTAACTGGATTTTGCATCCCTGCGATGAGGTGGTGACTTGTCCAGGGTGTACCCTGCCTTCCGCCCGATTGTAGCTGAGATAGGCGCCAGCGCCCCCCGCGACCCCGAAAGGGAATAAGCGGTAGAAAATGGATCGATGGATGGATTTTGCATGTCACTATAAAGTTATATAAGCCTTGCTTGTTCAATATTCAATGCTAAACTTCTTTGGGTCCTTATTAAAAGGTTCATTTGTTCAACCTCAGCCCGCGGCTTTGTTCACTTTTAAATTTTGGCCCACTCTGTGTTTGAGTTTGACACCCCTGGTCTACAAGAAGCTGAGCGTCACCGTTTTTTTCAATCAGTTTAATTGTTGCTCGCTATGGTTCTAATCACATCTATGGCCACTCTCCCAACGGCGCCAGGCCGCCTACTCCAGTGTAAATATTTTTTTTTATGTTTCATACATTCTACATCGCTAGCAATAAGTTAAGTTAAAGTTGAAGTACCAATGATTGTCTCACACATACTAGGTGTGGTGAAATTATCCTCTGCATTTGACTCATCACACTTGATGATGGGTGCTGGTTAGCGCCTTGCATGGCAGCTCCCTCCGTCAGTGTGTGAATGTGGAAGTAGTGTCAAAGCGCTTTGAGTACCTTGAAGGTAGAAAAGCGCTATACAAGTACAACCCATTTATCTATTCACTTATTTATCCCCCCGGGAAGGTGAGGGGAGCAGTGAGCAACAGCGGTGGCCACGCTCGGGAATCATTTTGCATGATTTAACCCACAATTCCAACCTTTGATGCTGAGTGCCAAGCAGGGAGGTTATGGGTCCCATTTTTATAGTCTTTGGTATGAACTCACGACCTACCGATCTCAGGGCGGACACTCTAACCCAGGGGTGGGCATTACGTCGATCGCGATCGACTGGTCGATCTCGGAGGGTGTGTCAGTCGATCTCAAGCCAGGCATTAAAAAATGTACATAAAAATGAGCAATCATCAATCATACCAAGACTTCACTTTCGTCAGTTGTTTGACATTCTCGGCACCCGAGGATCTTGTGAGATGACGCTGGCTGCTGCGAGCTCATATTTAAGAAAAAAATCACTAACAGGGCGGACGCAGAGAAACACATTTTATTTCTAGAGACTCCGTACCTACTGTCAAAACTCTAAAGAGCGACTGCACACTTCCTGTCTTCACCATAAAAGACCTGTTTCATCCTGCCTGTGCTAACAAAATAAGAGTCTCAGAAAGCTAGCAAGCTACGGAGTTTGATGCCAATGTATTTCTCCCCCGCCCTCAGCGACCGCTTTCTCACTTGCTTGCCCACCCGCACACTCACTGACGTCACTCACCTGCTGCCAGACATTAAAGGGCCACACACATATGCTACTCTCATAACAAAGTGTTTAAAAACAAGTATGCAAGTTGGACAAATGAGATGCCAAATCCAACCACTTTCATGTGGTATTGGACAGAAAGGAGGACTTTTTTTTTTCCTCCATTTGAAAATGCGGACGTTATCAGCACCACTGTCTAATTCCAATCAATGCAAGTCATCAGAATCAGGTAATACACCAACTTATATTCTTGTATTCATGAAAGAAAGGAATCTATGTGTGTTACACATGCTTGTATTATCATTAAACACATTTAACTTGTTAACAAAAATGTCTCTTTCATAAATAAACAAATATAAATTATAAATAGGAATGAGGTAGATCTCCTCGACTTGGTCAATTGAAAAGTAGCTCGCCTGCAGAAAAAGTGTGGGCGCCCCTGCTCTACCCACTAGGCCACTGAGTCGCTGTGTAACAAACGCAAGGATAATGATCTCAGCGTATATAAAAATGAGAATCGCGATTCAAATTCAGATCGATTTTTTTCCCACACCCCTAATTGAAAGAGATTTGCAAATCATTGTCTTCTGTTTTTTATTTACCATTTACACAACGTGCCGACTTCACTGTTTTTTTTTTTTTTTTTTTTTAGAATGGCACTTTCCATCATTTTCAGCAGACCGCATTGCAAAATAATTTAAGCCCCGACCTTCCTCTCACGCGAGATCCGCCCAGGATTGGCGCCATATGACGCACTTTCCTACTATATGATGACAGATTATCAGGACACATCTCAACATTAGACAAAGTTGCGAAACCGCACTCAAATTTAAGGGGATTGCCGACATCACATTCTCTGGAGGGACTGAAAAAGCAGCGATGAGATCCCAAGACCACCATGCCTAGAACATTTAAAACAATATACAATTAACTGGGCAGCCTTACAGTGGAGTCGAATATCCATCTAGTCCCTGCTTGGACTGACCAGGGACCGGTTGGCCTGCAGTAGTAAAAGTTCTAGTGGGCCTCATGACAACAAAACTCCCAGAAGAAGGACAACAAAAGCTCATATCAGGCAGGGGAGTTAGTGACAGGCCTGGAAGGAAGTGGAAAATGGTGGTCATCCCTGTCTTCTTCAGCAGCACTTTATTCAGGAAACCAGATCCTGCAACCCCCCCTCAGCTGCATCAGGGTGGTATCAACACGCCAAATGGAGAAAACCCCCTCCCCGCCATCCCCCCCTTTTTTTTTATCTGGAAAAACATAAGAGAAAACTATTAACTGCCGCAACAGTTAAACAAAACAGTTGACATTCTGGGATCCATTCCTACACACACCAGTACGGTGATTTAAAAAAAAACAAAAAAACACAGGGAATCTCGCCCATTTTATTGGAGCTTATTCACGGGACTCGATGGAGTCAAAAGGTTGAAAATACTTCCCTTAAAAAACATGAAAATGAAAAGAACTCGTAAGATCCACATCATCAGTTTTTTTTTTGCCTTGGAATAAGAGTTTGTCCTCTAATCTTTCACATCTGTGTGCATATGGGCACATCTGGGGAAGCGTGCACCGACCCATAATGTTGGGCAGAGAGCTGAGGGGAAGAAAGAGAGGAGATGAAAAGGTAAAGAGAGCCATGGTGGACCTTCGTCTAATCCAGGGGTGTCAAAGTCAAATACAGAGTGGGCCGACATTTAAAAGTGAACAAAGCCGCGGGCCAAAGTTGAACAAATGAACCTTTTAATAGGGACTCAAACAAGTTTTGCATTGAAAATTGAACAAGCAAGGCTTATATACAGTAACTTCAATCAATCAATCAATCAATCAATGTTTATTTATATAGCCCCAAATCACAAATGTCTCAAAGGACTGCACAAATCATTACGACTACAACATCCTCGGAAGAACCCACAAAAGGGCAAGAAAAACTCACACCCAGTGGGCAGGGAGAATTCACATCCAGTGGGACACCAGTGACAATGCTGACTATGAGAAACCTTGGAGAGGACCTCAAATGTGGGCAACACCCCCCCTCTAGGGGACCAAAAGCAATGGATGTCGAGCGGGTCTAACATGATACTGTGAAAGTTCAATCCATAGTGGCTCCAACACAGCCGCGAGAGTTCAGTTCAAAGCGAATCCAAGACAGCAGCGAGGAAACCATCTCAAGCGGAGGCGGATCAGCAGCGTAGAGATGTCTCCAACCGATACAGGCGAGCAGGTCCATCCTGGGTCCCGACGAGCAGTCCATCCTGGGTCTCGACTCTGGACAGCCAGTACTTCATCCATGGTCATCGGACCGGACCCCCTCCACAAGGGAGGGGGGGACATAGGAGAAAGAAAAGAAGCGGCAGATCAACTGGTCTAAAAAGGAGGTCTATTTAAAGGCTAGAGTATACAGATGAGTTTTAAGGTGAGACTTAAATGCTTCTACTGAGGTAGCATCTCGAACTGTTACCGGGAGGGCATTCCAGAGTACTGGAGCCCGAACGGAAAACGCTCTATAGCCCGCAGACAAATATAAGCTTTTCTTTTTCTTGTGGGCAAGGGGATTGTTTGCTCTTACAACAACAATGTCGCTACACTTTGGTTATTATGAAGGGTACAAAACGTAAAATAAATATTGTTGACAGTTTTTGAATGCATCTTTAAAGTGATTTAGAGGTAGAATTGATTGCTCCCGTCAGCTCTCACTGATGGAAGGAGGTTTTGGCTCAAAATCTCACGATACATGGCCCCATTTATTCTTTCCTTAACACGGATCAATCGTCCTGTCCCCTTAGCAGAAAAACAGCCCCAAAGCATGATGTTTCCACCCCCATGCTTCACAGTAGGTGTGGTGTTCTTGGGATGCAACTCAGTATTCTTCTTCCTCCAAACACGACGAGTTGAGTTTATACCAAAAAGTTCTATTTTGGTTTCATCCGACCACATGACATTTCCCCAATCCTCTGCTGTATCATCCATGTATCCTTTTTGGTATAAACTCAACTGGTGGTGTTTGGAGGAAGAAGAATACTGAGTTGCATCCCAAGAACACCACACCTACTGTGAAGCATGGGGGTGGAAACATCATGCTTTGGGGCTGTTTTTCTGCTAAGGGGACAGGACGATTGATCCGTGTTAAGGAAAGAATGAATGGGGCCATGTTTCGGGAGATTTTGAGCCAAAACCTCCTTCCATCAGTGAGAGCTTTGAATGGTTGACCAAATACTTGTTTTCCACCAAATAAATTCTTTAAAATTCCTACAATGTGAAATTTCTGGATTTTCTTTTCACATTCTGTCTCTCACAGTTGAAGTGTACCTATGATGAAAATGACAGACCTCTGTCATCATTTGAAGTGGGAGAACTTGCACAATCGCTGGCTGACTAAATACTTTTTTGCCCCACTGTATATACACATATATATACACACAAATATATACATACACACATTTATGTATATATATATATATATATATATATATATATATATATATATATATATATATATATATATACATCTAATTTCTACTGTTTGTCCCTTTTGGGGTCCCGGGCCTCGTCTGCCTGGATTTGCTGTGATGTAAATTACCATAATAACAAAAGCTCAAAAGCGCAGATTCTAGACATTGAAATTATTTTTATAGCTCAAGACTTATGGTGATTTTAAAACAGCCCTACACATCTTATTGGCCGCCACAGTTTCGATGTTAAAGATCCAAAGAAAATTATTTGGAAACGCCTGGCGGGCTGGATGGAAAATCATGACGGGCCACATTCGGCCCGCGGGTCGTATTTTGCCCAGGTCTGACTAGAGAAAAAGCGCTATATAATTCACTCCCTTACATTTCCTTCAATAAGCACCCAAGGTTGGTATTTTCTTGTATTTTAGTCACGTCATTTACAAAAAGGAAACACGATAGACCACAAAGAGCTAGCAGCTACACAACAGCTAAGCACACTATAGTACACAAGCGAGACATAGGTGACAAGTCTCCTTAATTAAACAATATTGCAGTCTAAAACACAACATTTGTCAATATAAACCAAATCATTACATTTACATATTACAGATAGAAAAATCTTTGAAACTATCAATTAACAAATGTTTACGCATCATTCAACTTAACTGCATCTTGACTTAATTGACTATTGTGACCACCATGAAAAAAAAAAAGACCAAAATATACTTTTTAAGAAAAAACTGCTTAAATTCTGGATAATTTCTACTGTTACCCAACATTTACATTTCTGTGTGTGTGTGCGTGTGTGTGTGTGTGTGTGTGTGTGTGTGTGTGTGTGCTAACAACAGTGGATGACCAACCAGAAAGTTCACTCAGGTTTTTTTCATTCTGCTCTCAATAGATTGAAAAGTTATGAACACTTTTTTTTATTAAACTTTTAGAAAATGTCACAAATTGAATAAGAAACAATTCATTACATTTTTGGGGCCTGATCCGGATTATTTCTACAAAGTTACCTTAAGTTTACGTTTCCAGCTTCAATTTCTGTGTGTGTGTGTGTGTATATGCTAGCAGTCCCGCCTCCACCCACAGGTACAAAAACAGTGAACGACCCACAGAAGGCTTCAGTCCTCGTTCCATTCTTAATAGCTCAAAATGTTATGGGCGGATTTTCATGTAATTTTCAGGGATTGTCACAAATGGCATGAGGATAAAGTGGTTACCTTTTTGGGGGTGATCCGTATCACTGTCTGGACTCTGGACTTTTTTTACGGAGTGCTTTTCTAGTTTAGGATTAAGGTTATTGTTGAAGTTTGCTGACAATGTCCATACATAAAGTAGGAGATCAGCATCAAATCCTACCTGAATGTGGGAGTGAATGCTTGTTTATATGCTCTGTAATCATACATCATGTCATTAAACTATTATTGCAAATGCTGCCAATTATGTACAACTGATAGTTCTGTGGGAATTTTCCTTATTTTCTGGAAAAATGGCAAATGTTGACAGGTATGTCGAGCCTGCCTTCTTGAAATTGTTTTTCCATAGAAAGTTCTGCTGCCTGTCTAAGAGCCAGGGAATATTGCACTTTGGGTACACAGGCCTGTGTTTCTGTGGCGTGACTCCGTTGAGTATTTATAGTTAATGACAAAAAGTTATGATTTAGTAAGAAAATATTTCAACGCTCTACCAGGAGCATGTGTTTTTTTCATATACCTTCTGAGGAGCCACATTTGGGGGCTTTTCTGGCCTTTAACGCCATCGCCCCTTTTGCACCACAGGAACCTTACCCTGGAAATATGCGTGAAGTTGAGTCCTTGGTCATATTTTAGGGGCTGAAAAACAACTTTGCTGTGGGTTTGTACTCTCTAAGTATCCAGGAACATGTCGGCAAGTTGTGGAGTACTGACCTGACACATCTGGACATTTTACAGCTGTTTGCATTTTCGCTACTGTTTTGATGTTTTTTGCATTGTGTTGCAGAATGGAGTGACAGGTCTACCATCTAGAGCAGGGGTGCCCACACTTTTTCTGCAGGCGAGCTACTTTTCAATTGACCAACTCGAGGGGATCTACCTCATTTATATATATCATTTATATTTATTTATTTATGAAAGAGACATTTTTGTAAACAAGTTAAATGTGTTTAATGATAATACAAGCATGTGTAACACATATAGATGTCTTTCTTTCACAAAGACAAGAATATAAGTTGGTGTATTACCTGATTCTGATGACTTGCATTGATTGGAATCAGACAGTAATGATGATAACGCCCACATTTTCAAATAGAGGAGAAAAAAAGTTGTCCTTTCTGTACAATACCACATGAAAGTGGTTGGTTTTTGGCATCTAATTCATCCAGCTTCCATACACTTTACAAGAAAAACATTGGCGGCAAATTCCGTAGCTTGCTTGATTGACATTCACGGCACCCGAGGGTCTTGTGAGATGACGCTGGCTGCTGCCAGTTCATTATTATGAAAAAATGACAGAGAGGAAGGCCAGAAACACTTTTTATTTCAACAGACTTTCGCGCCGTACCTTCCGTCAAAACTCTAAAGGCCGACTGCACATTTCCTATCTTCACAATAAAAGCCCTGCTTCATGCCTGCGCTAACAAAATAAGAGTCTCGGAAAGCTGGCGTGCACAAGTGATGTGCACGCCAGCTTTCTGAGGGATCGCTTGTGCACGCCAGTTTTCCGAGACTCTGTATTTAGTTAGCGCAGGCAGCATGAAGCAGGGCTTTTATTGTGAAGATAGGAAATGTGCAGTCGGCCTTTAGAGTTTTGACGGAAGGTACGGCGCGAGAGTCTGTTGAAATAAAAAGTGTTTCTCGCCTTCCTCTCGGTCATATTTTCATAATAATGATCTTGCAGCAGCCAGCGTCATCTCACAAGACCCTCCGGTACCGTGAATGTCATTTAAGTGACGTATTGGTGAAGATTGATGATCACTCATTTTTAGGTCTATTTTTTTTAAAAGCTTGGCTCGAGATCGACTGACACACCCCCCGCGGTCGACTGGTAGCTCGCGATCGACGTAATGGGCACCCCTGATATACAGTATATACATGACCATCGGCGGTAGTAGTCTGAAACATTTACAAACCCCATTTCCATATGAGTTGGGAAATTGTGTTAGATGTAAATATAAACGGAATACAATGATTTGCAAATCCTTTTCAAGCCATATTCAGTTGAATGCACTTCAAAGACAAGATATTTGTTGTTCAAACTCATAAACTTTATTTTATTTTTTTGCAAATAATAATTAACTTAGAATTTCATGGCTGCAACACGTGCCAAAGTAGTTGGGAAAGGGCATGTTCACCACTGTGTTACATCACCTTTTCTTTTAACAACACTCAATAAACGTTTGGGAACTGAGGAAACTAATTGTTGAAGCTTGGAAAGTGGAATTCTTTCCCATTCTTGTTTTATGTAGAGCTTCAGTCGTTCAACAGTCCGGGGTCTCCGCTGTCCTATTTTACACTTCATATTGCGCCACACATTTTCCATGGGAGACAGGTCTGGACTGCAGGCGGGCCAGGAAAGTACCCGCACTCTTTTTTTACGAAGTCTTGCTGTTGTAACGCTTGTCTTGCTGAAATAAGCAGGGGTGTCCATGATAACGTTGCTTGGATGACAACATATGATGCTCCAAAACCTGTATGGACCTTTCAGAACCACAGAAAACCTTTCCACTTTGCATCCTTCCATCTTAGGTGAGCTCGGGCCCAGTCAAGCCAGCGGCGTTTCAGGATATTGTTGATACATGGGTTTGGATTTGCATAGCAGAGTTTTCACTTGCACTGACAGATGTAGCGACCAACTGTAGTTACTGACAGTGGTTTTATGAAGTGTTCTTGAGCCCATGTGGTGATATCCTTTACACACTGATGTCATTTTTTGATGCAGTACCGCCTGAAGGATCCAAAGTCCATAATATCATTGCTTACGTGCAGTGATTTCTCCAGATTCTCTGAACTTTTTGACGATTTTACGGACCATAGATGGTAAAATCCTTAAATTCCTTGCAATAGCTCGTTGAGAAGTGTTGTTCTAAAACTGTTCGACAATTTGCTTACAAAGTAATGACTCTCGCCCCATCCTTGTTTGTGAATGACTGAGCATTTCATGGAAGCTGCTTTTAAACACAATCATGTCACCCACCTGTTCCAATTAGCCTGTTAACCTGTAGTATGTTCCAAATAAGTGTTTGATGAGCATTCCTCAACTTTCTCAAGTCTGTTTTGCTTTTTGAAACAGATTTTTGGAAACATGTTGCAGGCATCGAACTCTAAATGAGCTAATATTTGCAAAAAATAACCAAGTGTTCCAGTTCGAACGTTAAGTATCTTGTCTTTGCAGTCTGTTCAATTGAACATCGGTTGAAAAGGATTAGCAAATCATTGTATTCTGTTTTTATTTACGATTTACACAACGTACCAACTTCACTGGTTTTGGGGTTTGTATATATGGAGTATCATTGTTGTTAGCTAGTTAAGTTGATCATGATTGCTGCTGAGTATGTATTACATCAGAGGCGCCGATGGGGTTTTTGAACTAGGGATGTCCAGATTCATTATACGATTTTAATGAAAAAGTATGTGATGTATGTCTGTCTCGTCTGACTGACACCATTTATTTATGGTCTCCAAGCGGCTAGCAGCTAACTATGTGTGTCTCCACTCCCCTAAATTAATACAAAAAATAATCTCCACTACAGCAAATAAACTGCATTTCAGAAATGTTTAAAGTATCAATATCAAGTATTGGAGGACGAGGCTAAACTGTGACGCTTGGCTGGCATCGTGGTGTGGTATTGTTCTCTCAATAGAGGCAGTCGGAATGGACACAGCATGAAGGTAAGAGCTGAGGATTTATTATCACTACAAAAAAACGGACTAGGAACAGAAAACACTTGCACAAAGGCACTAAAGACAAAACGTACAGAAAGCGCTAGCATGTGAGCTAGGGACAAGCAACAGAATAGAGTGGAAGCTAAAGTACGCAAAGTCTTTACCACAAGCGGGGATTGCGACATCACCTGTTGCATCAAATAGCAAATTAGACTGCGAGATCGGATGACAAAAAAGGGCGGGCTTAAATAGAGACAGAAATTAGGAGGCAGGTGCGCGTCAAAAACACAAGGCAGGTGACACTAATACGTAATTATGACAACAGAACAAAACAGGAAGTGCCACCAGGAACTAAGGAAGACAAAAATACTAACAAGATACGATACAGAAACAGAACCAAACCAGAACATGACATGATCCAAGTAGCAGATGTGAAGTGAAGTGAATTATATTTATGTAGCGCTTTTCTCTAGTGACTCAAAGCGCTTTACATAGTGAAACCCAATATCTAAGTTACATTTAAACCAGTGTGGGTGGCACTGGGAGCAGGTGGGTAAAGTGTCTTGCCCAAGGACACAACGGCAGTGACTAGGATGGCGGAAGCGGGAATGGAACCTGCAACCCTCAAGTTGCTGGCACGGCCGCTCTACCAACCGAGCTATACCGCCCCAGAACAAAACAGGAAGTGCCACCAGGAACTAAGGAAGACAAAAATACTAACAAGATACGATACAGAAACAGAACCAAACCAGAACATGACATGATCCAAGTAGCAGATGTGAAGTGAAGTGAATTATACTTATGTAGCGCTTTTCTCTAGTGACTCAAAGCGCTTTACATAGTGAAACCCAATATCTAAGTTACATTTAAACCAGTGTGGGTGGCACTGGGAGCAGGTGGGTAAAGTGTCTTGCCCAAGGACACAACGGCAGTGACTAGGATGGCGGAAGCGGGAAACGAACCTGCAACCCTCAAGTTGCTGGCACGGCCACTCTACCAACCGAGCTATACCGCCCCAGAACAAAACAGGAAGTGCCACCAGGAACTAAGGAAGACAAAATACTAACAAGATACGATACAGAAACAGAACCAAACCAGAACATGACATGATCCAAGTAGCGGATCATGACATAAACATGTTACACACTAAGGGCAAGCCAGGACCATCCATCCAGCCATTCATCCATTTTCTACCGCTTGTCCCTTTTGGGGTTTGTGGGGGCTACTCGAGCCTATCTCAGCAGCATTCGGGCGGAAGGAAGGAGCAGGCATGCTAATTATTAATATTGTCATATCAGAAAAAAGTAGTTATTAACAGAAAGTAGATTACTAAGAGTTATAATAAATGATGGATAAAATAGTAACTGTTGGTGTGTCAGCATTGTCACATTCAGTACACAACACATAAGAGGAGGGCAGACCCATCCATGAATACCGTCTTTTTCGGAGTATAAGTCGCCCCGGAGTATAAGTCGCACCGGCCGAAAATGCATAATAAAGAAGGGAAAAAAAACATATATAAATCGCATTGGAGTATAAGTCGCATTTTTGGGGGAAATTTCTTCGATAAAACCCAACACCAACAATAGACAATTGAAAGGCAATTTAAAATAAATAAAGAATAGTGAACAACAGGGTGAAAAAGTGTACGTTATATGAGGCATAAATAACCAATGGAGAAGGTGCCTGCTATGTGTCACAACCGGGCTTGGACATGGATTGTTTCTTCGATGCAGATGAGGATCAGCACGAGCGAGGCGTGGACGTGAGTACATGACATTCATTTAATAAACAAACAAACAACAAAAAGCGCTCACAATGGAGGTACAAAACTTGGCTACACAGTACAAACGTGAAACAAAAACACCTGCTCGATGGCATGAAACGATGGACATAAACTGAAGGACTTTGCACAAAAACAACTGGCTATGAACTATAAACAAAGACTTACTTGGACAAAATGAACAGCGTAGCAAGGCATGAAGCGGTGCAGCATGGGTAGGGTGCGTGAAGATCCCAGGACCAAGACAAGAAAAAGAGTGACTTAAATAGCTATGATCATTAGTGAAAACAGGTGTGAGGCTGAGAACAGGGACGTGACAGGTAAAAACTAATGAGTTGGCATGGAGACGAAAACAAACCAGGAAGTGCCAAGACAGAAGTAAATGTCCAAAATGAAAAACATGACAAAACAAAACATGATCCATAGGTGTGACAGTATGTTAACGTAACATATTATGGTAAGAGTCATTCAAATAACTATAACATACAGAACATGATATATGTTTACCAAACAGTCTGTCACTCATAATCGATAAATCCCATAAAATCTTATACGTCTAGTCTCTTACGTCCATCCATCCATCCATCCATCCATCATCTTCCGCTTATCCGAGGTCGGGTCGCGGGGGCAACAGCCTAAGCAGGGAAGCCCAGACTTCCCTCTCCCCAGCCACTTCGTCTAGCTCTTCCCGGGGGATCCCGAGGCGTTCCCAGGCCAGCCGGGAGACATAGTCTTCCCAACGTGTCCTGGGTCTTCCCCGTGGCCCCATACCGGTTGGACGTGCCCTAAACACCTCCCTAGGGAGGCGTTCTGGTGGCATCCTGACCAGATGCCCGAACCACCTCATCTGGCTCCTCTCGATGTGGAGGAGCAGCGGCTTTACTTTGAGTTCCTCCCGGATGGCAGAGCTTCTCACCCTATCTCTAAGGGAGAGACCCACCACACGGCGGAAGAAACTCATTTCGGCCGCTTGTACTCGTGATCTTATCCTTTCGGTCATGACCCAAAGCTTATGACCATAGGTGAGGATGGGAACGTAGATCGACCGGTAAATTGAGAGCTTTGCCTTCTGGCTCAGCTCCTTCTTTACCACAACCGATCGGTACAACGTCCGCATTACTGAAGACGCCGCACCGATCCGCCTGTCGATCTCACGATCCACTCTTCCCTCACTCGTGAACAAGACTCCTAGGTACTTGAACTCCTCCACTTGGGGCAGGGTCTCCTCCCCAACCCGGAGATGGCATTCCACCCTTTTCCGGGCGAGAACCATGGACTCGGACTTGGAGGTGCTGATTCTCATTCCGGTCGCTTCACACTCGGCTGCGAACCGATCCAGTGAGAGCTGAAGATCCCGGTCAGATGAAGCCATCAGGACCACATCATCTGCAAAAAGCAGAGACCTAATCCTGCGGTCACCAAACCGGAACCCCTCAACGCCTTGACTGCGCCTAGAAATTCTGTCCATAAAAGTTATGAACAGAATGGGTGACAAAGGACAGCCTTGGCGGAGTCCAACCCTCACTGGAAATGTGTCCGACTTACTGCCGGCAATGCGGACCAAGTTCTGACACTGATCATACAGGGAGTGGACCGCCACAATAAGACAGTCCGATACCCCATACTCTCTGAGCACTCCCCACAGGACTTCCCGAGGGACACGGTCCAATGCCTTCTCCAAGTCCACAAAGCACATGTAGACTGGTTGGGCAAACCAGCAACTAGTCTCTTACGTGAATAAGCAAAATAATATTATTTGAAATTTTACGGTAATGTGTTAATAATTTCACACATAAGTCGCTCCTGAGTATAAGTCGCACCCCCGGCCAAACTATGAAAAAAACTGCGACTTATAGTCCGAAAAATACATTAGGTGGTGTGGAAACAACAAGAGTAAGTAGATAGCTATTTTTATTTTCTCAATAATTGTGTTGTCATTTTTAATCATATTCACCAGCCCAGGGAATAATTCCCTGTACACAGAAGGACTTTGAGTGCAAAAAAACAAATGATTTGAATAAGAAATAGAGTCATTTTTGCTTTGGTTTAATTATTGTGTACTATTGACTGTATTTTGCTAAAACAATTGTATCTAAAGTTAAAGTTAAAATACCACTGATAGTCACACCCACTGCACTTGACCCATCACTTCGTTCCACCCCCTGGGAGGTGAGGGGAGCAGTGAGCAGCAGCAGTGACCGCGCTCGGGAATTAATGTATGATAAAATAATAAATAAATAATAAAAGACGATAAGGAACTAATTTAAATATTGTGTTGATATTGTTACACTGTCAACAAGCATTCAACAAATGAAAACTTTTTCCGTTAATAAATGTGATCGGTATCGGCCGATCTCACTTGGGGATGATCGGGATCGGTAGCTAAGGAAAATTACAAAAATAGTAACACATCGTGACTTCCGTGACTTTAATCTGATTACTGCATTGAAATAGTAATGCGTTAGATCAGTGTTCCCCAAACACCGATTGGTACCGGGCTGCAGAAGAATTTTTTAATTGATTTTTATTAAAAAAAATAATAATTATAATTAAATCAACATAAAAAACACAATATACACTTACAATTAGTGCACCAACCACAAAAACCTCCCTTTTTCATGACAAAAACGTCCCTTTTTCATGACAAACAAACAAAAAAAAAAGGATCCCCCGGGCCGCGGGACAAATTATTAAGCGTTGACCGGTCCGCGGATACAAAAAGGTTGGGGACCACTGCCTTAGATTACTCGCTACGGAAAAACTGCCTTTTACAATCAATAATTGTCTCTTTTTTTACTAACCCGCAACAAGTTTTGTCCTGATACCAATATTTTGGTACTGGTACTATAATTATTTCAATCAATCAATGTTTATTTATATAGCCCCAAATCACAAATGTCTCAAAGGACTGCACAAATCATTACGACTACAACATCCTCGGAAGAACCCACAAAAGGGCAAGGAAAACTCACACCCAGTGGGCAGGGAGAATTCACACCCAGTGGGACGCCGGTGACAATGCTGACTATGAGAAACCTTGGAGAGGACCTCAGATGTGGGCAACTCCCCCCCCCCTCTAGGGGACCGAAAGCAATGGATGTCGAGCGGGTCTAACATGATACTGTGAAAGTTCAATCCATAGTGGCTCCAACACAGCCGCGAGAGTTCAGTTCAAGCGGATCCAAGACAGCAGTGAGAGTCCCGTCCACAGGAAACCATCTCAAGCGGAGGCGGATCAGCAGCGTAGAAATGTCCCCAACCGATACACAGGCGAGCGGTCCATCCTGGGTCCCGACGAGCGGTCCATCCTGGGTCTCGACTCTAGACAGCCAGTACTTCATCCATGGTCATCGGACCCAAGGGAGGGGGGGACATAGGAGAAAGAAAAGAAGCGGCAGATCAACTGGTCTAAAAAGGAGGTCTATTTAAAGGCTAGAGTATACAGATGAGTTTTAAGGTGAGACTTAAATCCTTCTACTGAGGTAGCATCTCGAACTGTTACCGGGAGGGCATTCCAGAGTACTGGAGCCCGAACGGAAAACGCTCTATAGCCCGCAGACTTTTTTTGGGCTCTAGGAATCACTAATAAGCCGGAGTCTTTTGAACGCAGATTTCTTGCCGGGACATATGGTACAATACAATCGGCAAGATAGGATGGAGCTAGACCGTGTAGTATTTTATACGTAAGTAGTAAAACCTTAAAGTCACATCTTAAGTGCACAGGAAGCCAGTGCAGGTGAGCCAGTACAGGTGTAATGTGATCAAACTTTCTTGTTCTTGTCAAAAGTCTAGTAGCCGCATTTTGTACCAACTGTAATCTTTTAATGCTAGACATGGGGAGACCCGAAAATAATACGTTACAGTAATCGAGACGAGGCGTAACAAACGCATGGATAATGATCTCGGCGTCTTTAGTGGACAAAATGGAGCGAATTTTAGCGATATTGCGGAGATGAAAGAAGGCCGTTTTAGTAACGCTTTTAATGTGTGACTCAAAGGAGAGAGTTGGGTCGAAGATAATACCCAGATTATTTTACCGAGTCACCTTGTTTTATTATTTGGTTGTCAAATGTTAAAGTTGTATTTCGATACTTTTCGGTACTTTGATACTTTTCGATATTTTTCTAAATAAAGGGGACCACAAAAAAATTGCATTATTGGCTTTATTTTAACAACACATTTTAAGGTACATTAAACATCTGTTTATTATTGCAAGTTTGTCCTTAAATAAAATAGCGAACAAACAAGACAACTTGTCTTTTAGTAGCAAATAAGCAAAGAAAGGCTCCTAATTTAGTCAGCTGACATATGCAGTAACATATTGTGTCAATTTCCATTCTATTATTTTGTCCAAATTATTAAGGACAAGTGGTAGAAAACTCATTATTCATCTTTTTGTTCATTTACTGTTAATATCAGCTTGCATTCTCTTTTAACATGTTCTGCCAACCAAGCGGTTTAGCTCGGTTGGTAGAGTGGCCATGCCAGCAACTTGAGGGTTGCAGGTTCGATTCCCGCTTCTGCCAACCTTGTCACTGCCGTTGTGTCCTTGGGCAAGACACTTTACCCACCTGCTCCCAGTGCCACCCACACTGGTTTAAATGTAACTTAGATATTGGGTTTCACTATGTAAAGCGCTTTGAGTCACTAGAGAAAAAGCGCTATATAAATATAATTCACTTCACTTCACTATCTACACTTCTGTTAAAATGTAATAATCACTAATTCCTTTGTTGTTTGGATGCTTTATACTAGTTTGGGATGATACCACAAATTTGGGTATCAATTCGATACCAAGCTGTTGGTCATATTCAAAGTCAGGGACATGTTTCCTGAGTTTATAAACATAATATAAAAATGTAAAAAAATAGTAGTATCAACAAGATCAATCAATCAATCAATCAATCAATGATTACTTATATAGCCCTAAATCACTAGTGTCTCAAAGGGCTGCACAAACCACTACGACATCCTCGGTAGGCCCACATAAGGGCAAGGAAAACTCACACCCAGTGGGACGTCGGTGACAATGATGACTATGAGAACCTTGGAGAGGAGGAAAGCAATGGATGTCGAGCGGGTCTAACATGATACTGTGAAAGTTCAATCCATAATGGATCCAACACAGTCGCGAGAGTCCAGTCCAAAGCGGATCCAACACAGCAGCGAGAGTCCCGTTCACAGCGGAGCCAGCAGGAAACCATCCCAAGCGGAGGCGGATCAGCAGCGCAGAGATGTCCCCAGCCGATACACAGGCAAGCAGTACATGGCCACCGGATCGGACCGGACCCCTTCCACAAGGGAGAGTGGGACATAGAAGAAAAAGAAAAGAAACGGCAGATCAACTGGTCTAAAAAGGGAGTCTATACTTGGTATCATTACAGCTGATTTTAGGTGTAGATCCACCAATGGCGTTTGTTTACATTTTGACGCCAATGAGCTACGCTACATGTTTACCGGTACTTTTCAGAGGGGGTATAGTACGGAATATGATTCATTAGTATCGCGGTATAACATACAACCCTACTCGCAACTATTATTATAGGCCTCCATTTAACGCCATGTTTAGTTAAGCTTAATATTTCATGAAAAACGTGGCTTTGGTCTTTCACAGAGTTCTCCAAACCCCCCTCACCCTCATAGTTTCATGGCTTGGAGGTTAACTGTCATCCCTCCCCTCTCAGTTCCTCCTTTCAAGCGCAACTATCAATCGGGGAAATTAAAGCGCATGATGCTCGTCCATTTCCTGTGAGAACGCGTACCTAGCCTGACTCATAATATTTATAGCGTTTTAGTCGACTGGTTGCATTTTCGCCGTGATTTAGATGGGCTTGATAAAAGGACTATTTGGGGGTCAAAAGCTTTTCAGGGCAGAAAAAAAAAAAAAATCTCCAGAAACGTTTAATTCGCTGTTGGCCGAATTTGAAAGGACAGAAACTTGATGGGTTGCATTCTTCATTTTACATGAGGAAGGAGGGAGGAGAGTGTGTGACTGTGTGTATAAAGGAGGTGACTATGGGGGCAAGGAGAAGGGGGGTGAGGTAACAGATGGCTTGTGTGGATAGATTGCATCACTATCTTCCTGAAAAACAATTAACGAGAGCTGACATATAGTAGGGTGTGTGAAGTCAGTTATTGGCGTGAATTAAAAAAAATAAATTATTAATGATTCATTGGACTTATGTAATAACGTTTCTACTATGAACAGAAATATAGTATGACATTTAGTTATGGTAGAACTCCTTAAAGGGGAACATTATCACCAAACCTATGTAAGCACCAATATATACCTTGATGTTGCAGAAAAAAAGACCATGTATTTTTTTAACCGATTTACGAACTCTAAATGGGTGAATTTTGGCGAGTTAAACGCCTTTCTGTTTATCGGTCTTGTAGCGATGACGTCAGAACGTGACGTCACCGAGATAACACACCCGCCATATTCATTTTCACATTACAAACACCGGGTCTCAGCTCTGTTATTTTCCGTTTTTTCGACTATTTTTTGGAACCTTGGAGACATCATGCCTGGTGGGTGTGTTGTCGGAGGGTGTAACAACACTAACAGGGAGGGATTCAAGTTGCACCACTAGCAAGAAATCTTCCGCCAGACCCCCATTGAATGTGCCAAAGTGTCTTCACATTTGACCGGCGATGCTAAGACAGACATGGCACAGAGATGTATGGATAACCTGCAGATGCATTTGCAACCATTAAGTCAACGAAATCACTAAGGTGAGTTTTGTTGATGTTGTTGACTTATGTGCTAATCAGACATATTTTGCTCGCAGCATGACTGCCAGCTAATCGATGCTAACATGCTACGCTAATCGATGCTAAAATGCTATTTACGCTAGCTGTATGTACATTTGAAACTAGATACCCACATTTAATGCGAAACAAACACTTACCAATCGACAGATTTAAGTTGCTCCAGTGTCACAAGATGCGAAAGTCCTGATGGTTTGGTCCGCACATTTTACCGGCGATGCTAATAGGGCAGCCATGCTATGGGCCACTTCATTAGGTACACCCACAGTATGGCCGAATAGCGTCAATAGCTATTCGCTCAATAGCTTCAATTTCTTCTTCAATTTAATTTGCGCTATCTGCCTCCATACTCCGACCATCTGTTTCAATACACGCGTAATCTGCTGAATCGCTTAAGCCGCTGAAATCCGAGCTAATGTCGCTATATCTTGCTGTGGTAACCGCCATGTTGTTTGTATTGGCAGCCCTGTATGACGTCACAGGGAAATGGATAGTGGTTTCGAAGATAGCGAAAATAAGGCACTTTAAAGCTTTATTTAGGGATATTCCGGGAGCGGTCAAATTTTGAAAAAAACTTCAAAAAATACAACAAGCCACTGGGAACTGATTTTTATTGTTTTTAACCCTTTTAAAATTGTGATAATGTTCCCCTTTAAACTTGGTTTATGCTTCTGCATCGGGGATGAGTGCTGTGCAGTTTTCTATGCAAAATGCTGTTTGTTAGTTGGTTAAATTATCATCCATTGTAGAAATTATTGAGTGCACAGAGGGTTAAATTATACAAAAATTATTTGTATGATAACTGCTGCATGTTTGGCAACGGCGACCAGTAGATGTCGCCAGGTGACCTGGCTAATGGTTCGATCAGCGGTGTCCAAAGTAGGTAGGTCGGTAGGTCTTTATTATCATTGCAACAAGTACAACGGAACTATGTTTTCAGCACAAACCCGTTCAAGATTAGACAAACAAATAGTGTACAGGGTTACAGAACAGGAACGCTGATGGGTGGCCACAAGGCGCCCAGTAAAAGATGGTAAAGGTAAAGGTAAACGCTGGGGGAGGATGAGTAAAAAAATACAATCTAGACTGGGCTCCTAAGGGGGCCCAGTCTGGAGTGGGAAAAAAAACTCTGCAGCAAGGCACATGTACATAATCCAATCCAATCCAATCCACTTTATTTATATAGCACAGTTAAACAACAATAACGTTTCCAAAGTGCTGCACAGCCATGTTAAAAACAATATTAAAAAAACAATATTATGCTCCACCAATGACTGAATAAAAACAAAAAATAAATAAATGTAAAACCAATATAAAAAAAACCAAATATGATTAAAAACAATTTTAAAGGGTAAACTAAATTAAAACAGTAAAATAGAAACCAAAGTGTATAAAAAACACAGAGGACCACACAACTCACGTAGTGTTAAAAGCCAAAGAATAAAAGTGGGTCTTAAGACGAGACTTAAAAGAGTCCACTGTGGAAGCAGTTTGAACATGGAGGGGCAGAGTGTTCCAGAACTTAGGGCCGACCACAGAGAAGGTCCTGTCTCCCCTGGTCTTAAGTCTGGTCTTGGGCACCACGAGCTGAAACTGGCTCTCGGACCTCAGAGCGCGCAGGAATGTAAATTTGGATGAGGTCCGAGATATACTGAGGTGCCAGTCCATGTAAAGATTTAAAAACAAACAGCAATGTTTTAAAATCAATTCTAAAATGAACAGGGAGCCAGTGCAAACTCTGAAGAATTGGGGTTATATGCTGGGGTTTCCTGGCCCCTGTTAAAAGTCGTGCTGCCGCGTTCTGGACTAACTGCAACCGGGAGAGAGCTTTTTGGCTAATGCCAGCATAAAGTGCATTGCAGTAGTCCAGGCCACTTCAAATAAAAGCATGCACCACTTCTTCAAAAAGGTTAAAAGATAAAAAGGGTTTAACCTTGACATATTACAACATACAACTCGAGGCTTGCAACCGAGTGTACCCCGAATGCCATTTACTTCCAGCAGCTAGTTTTTGAACGACCCGTGGGCCCATTTAAAAAAGATAATTACAAAAAACAAACATTGGAACAAAAGCGCAAACAGGTTCAATGTAACGAGAACATGTTGCAACACAAGTCTGCCATGCAGACAGTTGTGTTGCATTAAAACTGTCATTGCTAAAAAAAAATTATAAAAACCTATAATTGACAGGATGTCATGGCAGGGCAGGGGGATGATGAGGATGGGGCTCCAGTCCTCCTGTTTTGTCCCCTGCTCGTCCGTCCCTCAATCTTAGCTGCATATTAGACATTTAGGGTATTGGGTTTGCGGCCCTGCGATGAGATGGCGACTTGTCCAGGGTGTAACCCGCCTTCCGCCTGATTGTAGCTGAGATAGGCGCCAGCGCCCCCCGCGACCCCAAAAGGGAATAAGCGGTAGAAAATGGATGGATGGATGGAATTGACAGGATTCAATTTGATCTAGAACAGGGGTCGGGAACCTTTTTGGCTGAGAGAGCCAAAAAGCCAAATATTTAAAAATGTGTTTCTGTAAGAGCCATATAACATTTTTTTTTAACACTGAACACAACTAAACACGTGCATTTTTAAGTAAGACCAACATTTCTAGAGTATAATAAGTCTCTTATTCTTTGTAATAACATTGTAATTCTGAAGCTAACTGTGGAGGGGGTGTGGCCTGCGGGCCTGCAGCGAAGCGGGGTGTTGCCAGGACCGGCCTTTAAATCAGCCACAGGTGCGTAAACGGCCCACCTGGGCCTTGTTATCTAATCACCTGTCGCTCTGTTATAATCAGCAGCCAGGAGGAGAGACGGGGTTGGGGCTGAAGCCAGAGCGCGAGCGAGAACGAAAGAGAAAAAGACAATTGCTGGAAAGCAACTGAGAGACTTATTGAAAAATAAAACAATATTGTAACCCAGAAACAGACTCTCATGTCGGTGCTTGGTGGTCTGAAGAACCCCCAGGAGGGCAAGCCCCACACTAACCAATAATAAATAAATAACTTCTTACCATTAACGCAACTTCTTGAACAGGTGCGGTAGAAAACAGATGGATGGATTAAAAATGCATGAAAATGTTTTATATTTTGAACGTCATTTTTAACACTGTAATTACAAGTGGAATTATTCTTTACTTATCGTGTTAAGTAATGTCAGCTCAGATTTATACGAGAGACAGATGCAGTCATCAAAAGAGCCATAGGTTCCCTACCCCTGATCTAGAGCGTTGACTATAGTAATGGGATTGCGCCTTTATGTGTAGTATTATATGCTTTTATTTTGTAATGCTAATACCAGGAAGTCACCAGTTGGAGAAGAAGCCTAGCTTCCATGTTCATTGTTGTGGTCTGTTATGAGTGAATGTTGAAAATCCTTTTCAAATTATATTCAATTGAATAGACTGCAAAGACAAGATAGCAAAACACTTTTACACTTTGCATCAGTCCATCTTAGATGAGCTCGGGCCCAGTGAAGCTGGACAGCGTTTCTGGGTGTTGTTGATAAATGTCTTTGGCTTTGTATAGAAGAGTTTTACCTTGCACTTACAGATGTAGCGACAAACTGTAGTTACGGACAGTGGGGGAGGCATTCGGGTGGCATCCTGACCAGATGCCCGTACCACCTCATCCGGCTCCTCTCCATGTGGAGGAGCAGCGGCTTTACTTTGAGTTCCTGCCAGATGGCAGAGCTTCTCACCCTATCTCTAAGGGAGAGACCTGGAAACTCATTTGGGCCGCTTGTACCCGTGATCTTATCCTTTCGGTCATGACCCAAAACTCATGACCATAGGTGAGGATGGGAACGTAGAGTGACCGGTAAATTGAGAGCTTTGCCTTCCGGCTCAGCTCCTTCTTCACCACAACGCATCGATACATTGTCTGCATTACTGAAGACGCCGCACTGTCACGATCCACTCTTCCCTCACTTGTGAACAAGACTCCGAAGTACTTGAATTCCTCCACTTGGGGCAGGGTCTCCTCCCCAACTTGGAGGTGGCACTCCACCTTCTGGGAAAAGCCATCCATCCATCCATCTTCTTCCGCTTATCCGAGGTTGGGTCGCGGGGGCAACAGCCTAAGCAGGGAAACCCAGACTTCCCTCTCCCCAGCCACTTCGTTTAGCTCTTCCCGGGGGATCCCGAGGTGTTCCCAGGCCAGCCGGGAGACATAGTCTTCCCAACGTGTCCTGGGTCTTCCCCGTGGCCTCCTACCGGGTGGACGTGCCCTAAACACCTCCCTAAGGAGGCGTTCGGGTGGCATCCTGACCAGATGCCCGAACCACCTCATCTGGCTCCTCTCCATGTGGAGGAGCAGCGGCTTTACTTTGAGTTCCTCCCGGATGGCAGAGCTTCTCACCCTATCTCTAAGGGAGAGACCCAAACTCATTTGGGCCGCTTGTACCCGTGATCTTATCCTTTCGGTCATGACGCAAAGCTCATGACCATAGGTGAGGATGGGAACGTAGATCGACCGGTAAATTGAGAACTTTGCCTTCCGGCTCAGCTCCTTCTTCACCACAACGGATCGGTACAACGTCCGCATTACTGAAGACGCCGCACCGATCCGCCTGTCGATCTCACGATCCAGTCTTCCCTCACTCGTGAACAAGACTACTAGGTACTTGAACTCCTCCACTTGGGGCAGGGTCTCCTTCCCAACCCGGAGATGGCATTCCACCCTTTTCCGGGCGAGAACCATGGACTCGGACTTGGAGGTGCTGATTCTCATCCCAGTCGCTTCACACTCGGCTGCGAACCGATCCAGTGAGAGCTGAAGATCCCGGTCAGATGAAGCCATCAGGACCACATCATCTGCAAAAAGCAGAGACCTAATCCTGCGGTCACCAAACCGGAACCCCTCAACGCCTTGACTGTGCCTAGAAATTCTGTCCATAAAAGTTATGAACAGAATGGGTGACAAAGGACAGCCTTGGCGGAGTCCAACCCTCACTGGAAATGTGTTCCACTTACTGCCGGCAATGTGGACCAAGCTCTGACACTGATCATACAGGGAGTGGACCGCCACAATAAGACAGTCCGATACCCCATACTCTCTGAGCACTCCCCACAGGACTTCCCGAGGGACACGGTCCAATGCCTTCTCCAAGTCCACAAAGCACATGTAGACTGGTTGGGCAAACTCCCATGCACCCTCAAGAATCTGGGAAAAGCAAGCTAAGAATATTACGCCTATACACGTTGTTGTCCAAGATAACTGTTACTCGCTATATAATAAGAGACGGAAATCTTATTACAGCATTGAGAGATGTTTTAGTTTTCTTCTGCATTTGTCTGTTTCCTGTGTTTAGTATCTCCTGTCTTTAGTTCCTGTCCAGTGCTCTTATTTTGTCAGCTTCCTGTCTTGTTCCCTGAGTGTTGTGTTCCTCTTCAGCTGCGGCTGATTGGCACCTGGCCACACCTGTTGCCAATCAGCCCGCTCCTATTTGTACCCTCTTTGTCTTGTGTCAGTTGCTGGATCATTGTATTGTCATTTGTATCGTCGTTGCCACATGTCGTTCTTGCCGTGTTGTTTTGATTTCAGCTATTACCTGTCGTGCTACATCTTGTCCTGGTCGTCGTAGCGGTAAGCTGTTTTTGTTAGCCATAGCTATTTCCAGTTTTTCTGTTTGTTATCCTCTAGCTTCCATGCTAAAGTTCCTTTTTGTTTCTTGTTAGCTTCTATGCTAAAGGTCTTTTGTTTTTTTATCCGCCCACGTGCGCGCTTATGGTTTGAACCCTTTGTTTGGTTTTGTCTTAGTATTTATATTAAAATCATGTTTGCTCACTCCATGCCTGCCTCCATCTCTGCACCTTGGGGTTCATCAACAAATAGCCGTGACATCTTCCTTTCAACGATATTTACCACATCTACTTTGTTTTTGTCAATCCAGAATATTTCAGTTGTTTTTATCATTCTTTGTGGGGACATTGTCGATTGTCATGTCCAGATGTAATTTGTGGACATTGTCTTTTCTCCACAGTAAGTCTTTGCTGTCGTCCAGCCTTCTGTTTTTGTTTACTTTGTAGCCAGTTCAGTTTTAAATTGGTTCTGCATAACCTTCCCTAAGCTTCAATGCCTTTTCTTAGGGGTACTCACTTTTTGTTTATTTTTGGTTTAAGCATTAGACACAATTTTACCTGCACACCGCCTCCCATTGTTTCCAACATCCACAAATCGATTAGCACCGACTGCCACCTACTGATATGGAAGAGTATTACACGGTTACTTTGCTGAGCGCGAGACAACACCAACACTCAACAATAACACATCATTTTCAGACTATAATTACTGGTTTGAAAACAATTTTAACCCACATAGGTGAAATTAGACCAGGGGTCGGCAACCTTTACCACTCAGAGCCATTTTGACCCGTTTCACAAAATAAAAAAGACAATGGGAGCCGCAACCATTCTCGCGAATATCTGCTGGTGGTCACCCATATAACACTAATAAGGGCGTGCTATAAAGTTTTTTCTTTTGTCGCCTTCTACAACATGTACAAACTGCTTGCCAGTCCGGCAACATGTTGTTTGTGGCCTCCGAGATAGCAAGGCATACTGGGTGATACAGGTTACACTGAAGGTTGTGATATAAACAACTTTAAGGCTCTTACTAATATGTGCCACACTGTGAACCCACACCAAACAAGAATGACAAACACATTTCGGGAGAACATCCTCACAGTAGCGCAACATAAACGCAACGCAACAAATACCCAGAATCCTTTGCATCCATGACTGTTCCTGACTATATTATACACCGCTAGCACCAACCCCCCCTTCTCTGTGCGTCGGTTGGGGTGGGCGGGGTTGGGCGTGCGGCGCTGTATAATATAGTCAGGAACAGTCATGGATGCAAAGGATTCTGGGTATTTGTTGTGTTGCGTTTATGTTGTGTTACTGTGAGGATGTTCTCCGAAATGTGTTTGTCATTCTTGTTTGGTGTGGCTTTACCACTCAAAGAGCCATTTTGACCCGTTTCACAAAATAAAGAAGACATATAGTGCCGCAACCATTCTCGCGAATATCCGCTGGTGGTCACCCATATAGCAATAATAAGGGCGTGCTATGAAGTCATTGCCTTTGTCGCCTTCTACAACATGTTAAAACTGCTTGCCAGTCCGGCAACATGTTGTTTGTGGCCTCCGCAGATACACGTACGAGATAGCAAGGCATACTGGGTGATACAGGTTACACTGAAGGTTGTGATATAAACAACTTTAACGCTCTTACTAATATGTGCCACACTGTGAACCCACACCAAACAAGAATGACAAACACATTTCGGGAGAACATCCTCACAGTAGCACAACATAAACGCAACGCGGCAAATACCCAGAATCCTTTGCATCCATGACTGTTCCTGACTATATTATACACCGCTAGCACCAACCCCCCCTTCTCTGTGCGTCGTTTGAGGTGGGCGGGGTTGGGGGCGCGGGGCTGTATAATATAGTCAGGAACAGTCATGGATGCAAAGGATTCTGGGTATTTGTTGTGTTGCGTTTATGTTGTGTTACTGTGAGGATCCATCCATCCATCCATTTTCTACCGCTTATTCCCTTTCGGGGTCGCGGGGGGCGCTGGCGCCTATCTCAGCTACAATCGGGCGGAAGGCGGGGTACACCCTGGACAAGTCACCTCATCACAGGGCCAACACAAATAGACAGACAACATTCCCACTCACATTCACACACTAGGGCCAATTTAGTGTTGCCAATCAACCTATCCCCAGGTGCATGTCTTTGGAAGTGGGAGGAAGCCGGAGTACCCGGAGGGAACCCACGCATTCACGGGGAGAACATGCAAACTCCACACAGAAAGATCCCGAGCCTGGATTTGAACCCAGGACTGCAGGACCTTCGTATTGTGAGGCAGACGCACTAACCCCTCTGCCACCGTGAAGCCCTACTGGCCGAGCGGTCTAAGGCGCTACGTTCAGGTCGTAGTCTACTCTGTAGGCGTGGGTTCGAATCCTACTGTGAGGATGTTCTCCGAAATGTGTTTGTCATTCTTGTTTGGTGTGGGTTCACAGTGTGGTGCATATTAGTAAGAGTGTTAAAGTTGTTTATATCACAACCTTCAGTGTAACCTGTATCACCCAGTATGCCTTGGAATCTCGTACATGTGAAAATAGAATCAGCGAATCGCACGCGTCCGGTCGGCACGCCGATAATATTGCGTAAAGGCGGGCGCGGTGACATGTTGTAGAGGACGTTAAAAGTAAAGCCATCACGGAAAGCCCTTAATGTTGTAGTCCGAGTGAAAATCTGCAAACGTTGACCCCGGGTGATGTCCGGGAGAGGCACCGAAATCCGGAATCCCCCCGTACCCCGTAACAGTCTGGAGGGTCGGCGATTATGCGGCTGAGCCACCTCAGAGTTGCCAAAGAGCCGCGGGTTGCCGACCACTGAATCCCACGGCACACCAGACTGTATCTCACGGCACTAGTGTGCGCCGCGGTACAGTGGTTTGAAGACACTGCACTAAAGCACTTGCCAAAAACGCAGTAAACAGGCAAAGGTCCAAGCACATTGACATAAAATACATTTTAAATGGGGAAATTATAAACAATGGTAGAATGCTTGTGGAATATTGTCCGACTGAGCAAATGACGTAATGACAAAACTACTAAGGAAAACTGAGAAGGTTTACTGAAGATGTGTTTGGCACATGGAAGTCTAAACCTGCATGTGTTGTAAATGTCCATGTTTTGTTTTATTTTCTGGCACTGATGGGGAAGCTACTTGGAAAATGTTGTGATCAAGCAATCCATGTTTATTTATATAGCCCTGAATCCCAAGTGTCTCAAAGGGCTGCACAAGCCACAACAACATTTGCGGTGCAGAGCCCACATGAGGGCAAGGAAAAACTCACCCCAGTGGGACGTCGATATGAATGACTAATCAATCAATCAATCAATCAATCAATCAATGTTTACTTATATAGCCCTAAATCACTAGTGTCTCAAAGGGCTGCACAAACCACCACGACATCCTCGGTAGGCCCACATAAGGGCAAGGAAAACTCACACCCAGTGGGACGTCGGTGACAATGATGACTATGAGAACCTTGGAGAGGAGGAAAGCAATGGATGTCGAGCGGGTCTAACATGATACTGTGAAAGTTCAATCCACAATGGATCCAACACAGCAGCGAGAGTCCCGTTCACAGCGGAGCCAGCAGGAAACCATCCCAAGCGGAGGCGGATCAGCAGCGCAGAGATGTCCCCAGCCGATACACAGGCAAGCAGTACATGGCCACCGGATCGGACCGGACCCCCTCCACAAGGGAGAAAAAGAAAAGAAACGGCAGATCAACTGGTCTAAAAAGGGAGTCTATTTATAGGCTAGAGTATACAAATGAGTTTTAAGGTGAGACTTAAATGCTTCTACTGTGGTAGCATCTCGAACTGTTACTGGGAGGGCATTCCAGAGTACTGGAGCCCGGCGCTTTCTTGTACGCCGTGGCCTGCTGGGGCTGCGGGCTCAGAGTGAGGGACACAAACAGACTGGACAAGCTGGTAGAGAAGGCCAGAGACATGGTGGGCGTGGAGCTGGACTCTCTGGCGGTGGTTTCAGAGAGGAGAACTCCTAGCCATTATGGACAACACCTCCCACCTACTACACTCGGACCTTGCGGAGAGAATGAGCACGTTCAGTGGAAGGTGCAGACTCCCTAAATGCAACACTGAACAACACAGGAGGTCCTTCATACCGACAGCCATCAGACTGTATAATGCATATGTTCCTTGACTGCACTTAAATGTAGAATACATGTAGAATATATTTATATGATTCATATATTATGTATATAATATATGTTATATATTATTATTTATTATTATTGTCTATTGTGAGCGAACTGTGGTGCTGAATTTCCCCCAGGGATCAATAAAGTACTTTCTATTCTATTCTATTTCTGGCCAGCGTATTACATATGGCACTCTTAACTGCAATTTACTGCAAACTATTTCAAATATCTATCCAGGTTTCTTTAATGGGTTCTGCTCGTAATTGTGCCAAGAATAAAATCCTGGATATCAAGTCCAGATATTTAAAGTTCATGACAGAGTGGCGTTGAAAGAAAAATCGACCACAGTCAATTTTGAAACACACACACACACACACACACACACACACACACACACTAGGAGACGTGGTTTCTGCACACATGAAGTTGGACACCTGGTTAGAAGATGCAGATGGACTTTGGCGTTGCATAAAAAGTGCGCAGCAGTCACATGTCTCGGTCGTGATATTTTCATAAACAAGTAAGTAGTAAAGGATTTTCACATCAGCGCTTGCCAAAATAGGTTCCTGGTTTTAATCCAAGCACATGATCAAAACATCAACAGCAAGCCTACTCACACGCTGTGAATTCTCGACAATGACCTATTCAGTTCACACATGGACTCAATCGGATCTTACACAGACTTTGTACGAGCTGGCAAGTCTGTTTAATATCCACTTTGAACCTGTCTGACTGATGCAGACATTTGCACTTCCCCCAAACTGCTCCTCCAAGATATCAATATTTTCAAAGCGTATGGTGTGTTTAAGACTTATTTGCGTCGACGTCGGAAAGTCTATTTAGGTTAAAGTCCCCGGTCCCGACTATAATTAGCAGAGATGAGTTCAGGCATGGACTTATCACCAATCAGCAAAAAATATAGGTTGAACACGGCCAAGCTAATACAGTACAAATTGTAGGTCCTTCAAGAGTGATGCTCCAACAGTTTTAGAGGTGGGTTTTATATATGTATCATTATTTGTATATGAATTTGACTTTTTTAGCAGAAAATCTTTCACAGCTATCTTAACTGAAGCATAATTTTGCAAGATAGCGCACAATCCAGGTGGGAAACACTAAGGGCAGGGGTTGCTGACGTATTTAATTTATTCCCCCCCAAATTAAATCAAATTATAATAAAAAAAAAATATATATATATATATATGTATATATATATATATATATATATGTATATATATATATATATATATATATATATATATATATATATATATATATATATATATATATATATATATATATATATATATACCATAATAATACACACAATAATATACACAATATAATACACGATAATAATAACATATTTTAACATGATTTTTTAAAATTATATTTTATTATATTAATCATGTTAAAATATGTTATTATTATTGTGTATTATATTGTGTGTATTATTATGTATATTATTGTGTGTATTATTATGGTCTATATATATATATATATATGTAGGTGTGGGAAAAAATCACAAGACTACTTCATCTCTACAGATCTGTTTCATGAGGGGTTCCCTCAATCATCAGGAGATGATTGAGGGAACCCCTCATGAAACAGATCTGTAGAGATGAAGTAGTCTTGTGATTTTTTCCCACACCTACATATTGCGCTCTACCACGGTATCGAGCACTATTCTCCGGATAATCCAATCAAGACATATATATATATATATATATATATGTATATATATATATATATATATATATATATATATATATATATATATATATATGTATATATACACACACACACCATAATAATACACACAATAATATACACAATATAATACACGATAATAATAACATATTTTAACATGATTTTTAAAAATTATATTTTAGTATATTAATCATGTTAAAATATGTTATTATTATTGTGTATTATAATGTGTATATTATTGTGTGTATTATTATGGTATATAAATATATATATATATAAATATATATATATATATATATATACATATATATATAAAAAATCATGTTAACATATGTTATTATTATTGTGTATTATAATGTGTATATTATTGTGTGTATTATTATGGTATATATATATATATATATATATATATATATATATACCATAATAATACATAATAATACACACAAAAATCATGTTAAAATATGTTATTATTATTGTGTGTTATAATGTGTATATTATTGTGTGTTTTATTATGGTATATATATATATATATATATATATATATATATATATATACCATAATAAAACACACAATAATATACACATTATAACACACAATAATAATAACATATTTTAACATGATTTTTCAAAATTATATTTTGATTTAATTTGGGGGTGAATATATATATATATATATATATATATATATATATATATATATATATATATACACACATATACACACACATAAATATTTTTACATACTTATACACATGTATATATATACTGTATATACATACACATATACAAAATCCAAAACCAGTGAAGTTGGCACGTTGTGTAAATGGTAAATAAAAACAGAATACAATGATTTGCAAATCCTTTTCAACCTATATTCAATTGAATAGACTGCAAAGACAAGATACTTAATGTTCGAACTGGAAAACGTTATTTTTTGAAATTTTTAGCTCATATGGAATTTGATGCCTGCAACATGTTTCGAAAAAGCTGGCACAAGGGGCAAAAAAGACTGAGAAAGTTGAGGAATGCTCATCCAACACTTATTTGGAACATCCCACAGGTGAACAGGCTATTTGGGAAGAAGTGGGCGCCATGATTGGGTATAAGAGCAGCTTCCATGAAATTCACTAACAAGGATGGGGGGAGGGTCACCACTCTTTGAACAAATGCGTGAGCAACTTTTCCAACAGTTTAAGAATAACATTTCTCAACGAGCTATTGCAAGGGATTTAGGGATTTCACCATCTACACTCTGTAATATATTCAAAATGTTCAGAGAATCTGGAGAAATCCCTGCACGTAAGCTGTGACATTAAGGACCTTCGATCACCGACATCAGTGTGTAAAGGATATCACCATATGGGCTCAGGAACACTTCAGAAAATCATTGTCAGTAACTACAGTTTGTCGCTACATCTGTAAGTGCAAGTTAAAACTCTACTCTGCAAAGCGAAAGCCATTTATCAACAACACCCAGAAACGCTGCCGGCTTCACTGTGGTCTGACGAGTCCACATTTCAAATTGTTTTTGGAAACTGTGGACGTTGTAGTCCTCCGGACCAAAGAGAAAAACAACCATCCGGATTATTATAGGCGCAAAGTTCAAAAGCCAGCATCTGTGATGGTATTGGGGTCTATTAGTTCCCAAGGCATGGGTAACTTACACATCTGTGAAGGCATCACTAAATCTGAAAGGTACATACAGGTTTTGGAGCTACATATGTTGCCATCCAAGCAAGTTTATCATAGACGCCCCTGTTTATTACAGCAAGACAATGCCAAGCCACATGTTACAACAGCATGGCTTCATAGTAAAAGAGTGCGGGTAGTAGTCTAGCTTGCTTGTAGTCCAGACCTGTCTCCTACGGCCTAAGGTGTTCTGGTGCCAAGTGCACATATGGACATCCTTATGTTTGAACATTGTTTTCGTTATGAACAATCTGTGACGAGCACAAAAGTCCAATAACAAGACATCACTCGGGTTCGGATCCGGGCGGCCTCTCCAGGTTTAACTGTCGTTGCCAATATGAGTGTTGAAGTCCCCCAGTAGAACAAGGGAACAACCCGGGGAAGCACTCTCCAGTACTCCCTCGAATGAATCCAAAAAGTGTGGTTCCTCTAAGCCAGTGGTTCTCAAATGGGGGTAAGCGTACCCCTGGGGGTACTTGAGGGTATGCTAGGGGGCATTTTTTTTAAATATTCTAAAAAAAGCAACAATTCAAAAATCCTTTATAAATATATTTATTGAATGGGAGTTCATAAACTGTGAAAAGAAATGCAACAATGCAATATTCAGTTTTGACAGAACATTTTTTTGTGGACATGTTCCATAAATATTGATGTTAAAGATTCATTTTTTTGTGAGGAAATGTTTAGAATTAAGTTGATGAATCCAGATGGATCTCTATTACAATCCCCAAAGAGGACACTTTAAGTTGATGATTACTTCTATGTGGAGAAATCTTTATTTATAATTGAATCACTTGTTTATTTTTCAACAAGTTTTTAGTTATTTTTATATCTTTTTTTCCAAATAGTTCAAAAAACACCACTAAAAATGAGCAATATTTTTGCACTGTTATACAATTTAATAAATCATAAACTGATGACATAGTGCTGTATTTTACTTCTTGATCTCTTTTTTTCAACCAAAAATGCTTTGGTCTGATTAGGGGGTACTTGAATAACAAAACTGTTCACAGGGGGTACATCACTGAAAAAAGGTTGAGAACCACTGCTCTGAGCTGCTTGTTGCCCTTCTGGACCCACCAGAAGTTCCAACCCAGCCCGTCGCCTCTCACCAGAGGTGGGTAGTATCGCGTTACATCTACTTGAGTAACTTTTGGGATAAATTGTACTTCTACGAGTAGTTTTTATGCAACATACTTTTACTTTTACTTGAGTATATTTATAGAGAAGAAACGCTACTTTTACTCTGCTCCATTTATCTACATTCGGCTCGCTACTCGCTACTTTTTTTTATCGATCTGTTAATGTTTGTTTTGTTCACGAGTGAGGGAAGAGTGGATCGTGAGATCGACAGGCGGATCGGTGCGGCGTCTTCAGTAATGCGGACGTTGTACCGATCCGTTGTGGTGAAGAAGGAGCTGAGCCTGAAGGCAAAGCTCTCAATTTACCGGTCGATCTACGTTCCCATCCTCACCTATGGTCATGAGCTTTGGGTCATGGCCGAAAGGATAAGATCACGGGTACAAGCGGCCCAAATGAGTTTGGGTCTCTCCCTTAGAGATAGGGTGAGAAGCTCTGCCATCCGGGAGGAACTCAAAGTAAAGCCGCTGCTCCTCCACATGGAGAGGAGCCAGATGAGGTGGTTCGGGCATCTGGTCAGGATGCCACCCGAACGCCTCCCTAGGGAGGTGTTTAGGGCACGTCCAACCGGTAGGAGGCCACGGGGAAGACCCAGGACACGTTGGGAAGACTATGTTTCCCGGCTGGCCTGGGAACGCCTCGGGATCCCCCGGGAAGAGCTAGACGAAGTGGCTGGGGAGAGGGAAGTCTGGGTTTCCCCGCTTAGGCTGTTGCCCCCGCGACCCGACCTCGGATAAGCGGAAGATGATGGATGGATGGACGGATAATGTTTGTTTTGGTTTATGACAGAGCTTCAAAGTAGAATCTACACATGCCTGCGTTTCACCAATCACATGCAGTCACTGCTGACGTTGGACCAATCAAACAGAGCCAGGCGGTCACGCGACCGTCACACGTCGAATCCGACTTAAACAAATTGAAAAACTTATTGGGGTGTTACCATTTAGTGGTCAATTATACAAAATACGGACTGGACTGTGCAATCTACTAATAAAAGTTTCAATCAATCAATCAAAAGTACTTCCCGTCAAAAGCATAAAGACTGTTCACACAGTTCCTGTCTTCACAATAAAAGTGCCGCTCCATCGCGCCTGCGCTAACAAAATAAGAGTCTCCGAAAGCCAGCGCAAACAAGCTAGCAAGCTACGGAGTTTGCCGCCAATGTATTTCTTGTAAAGTGTATAAAAAGGAATATGGAAGCTGGACAAACAAGATGCCAAAAACCAACGACTTTCATGTGGTATTAGACAGAAAAGAGGAACTTTTTTTCTCCTCCATTTGAAAACGTGGACATTATCAGCACTATACTGTCTGATTCCAATCAATGCAAGTCATCAGAATCAGGTAATACACCAACTTATATTCTTGTCTTCGTGAAAGATAGGAATCTATGTGTGTTAAACATGCATGTATATTCATTAAAACACCTTTAACATGTCATCAAAAACAGCAATATAAATAAATAAAAATTATATACTGTATGTATGTATGTATGTGTATATATATATATATATATATATATATATATATATGATGTGTGTATATATATGATATGTGTGTGTATGTATATATGAGGTAGATCACCTCGACTTGGTCATTTATTAAGTAATTCATAAACGTTGAAGAACTTATTGGGGTGTTACCATTTAGTGGTCAATTGTGCAGAATATGTACTGTACTGTGCAATCTACTAATACAAGTTTCAATCAATCAATCAATCAATCAATCAATAAATGCCTACTGAGCTTATGGTGCTGTTAAGTTATTGTGGCTCAATGTGCCTTAATTTTTTGTATTTTAATGTACTATTATTTAATATATATTATTGTTTTAGTTGCTTAAGAGATATTCCTGGCTCTGAATTTGCTCATTGCTATTTTTATGTTTTTGTGCATTATTTGTTGCCGTAATCAGGTTACTCATCAGTTACTCAGTACTTGAGTAGTTTTTTCACAACATACTTTTTACTTTTACTCAAGTAAATATTTGAGTGACTACTCCTTACTTTTACTTGAGTAATAAATCTCTAAAGTAACAGTACTCTTACTCGAGTACAATTTCTGGCTACTCTACCCACCTCTGCCTCTCACTATATGCAACGCCAGAGTGGAAAAGAGTCCAGCCCGTCTCCAGACCCCATGCTGTGCGTCAAAGTAAGTCCGACTATATCTAGCTCGAGCTCCTTCCCCCCAGCGAGGTGACGTTCCACGTCCCAAGAGCTACCTTATGTAGGCTTTAAAAAAAAATAAAAATAAAAAGACCATTTCAATATCCCTGTCACACATATGGATCATGTTTTGTTTTGTCATGTTATGTTTTTGATTTTGGACAATCAGTCACGTTTTGCACTTCCTGGTTTGGTTTGTTTCCATGCCAACCTCATTAGTTTTCACCTGTCACGTCCCTGTTCTCAGCCTCACCTGTTTTCACTAATCATCACCGCTATTTAGGTCACTCTTTTTCTAGTCTTCGTCCTGGGATCCTCACACATGCGCACGCACCCTACCCATGCTGCACCTCCTTCATGTCCTTGTCCATAGTTCCATGCCGTGTAAGTTTTTGTATTTATGCCATTGTGCTAGTTTTGTTTATAGTTTATTATTATTCATAGCCAATTGTTTTTGTGCAAAGTGCTTCAGTTTATGTCCATCATTTCATGCCATCGAGCAGGTGTTTTTTGTTTCAGGTTTGTAGTGTTTAGCCAAGTTTCTTCCTCCATTGTGAGCGCTTTTTGTTGTTTATTTGTTTATTAAATAAAAAACCATGTACTTACATTCATGCCTGACTCGTCCCACATCATCCTTGCATCGAGGAAGCACAAACATCCACAGCCCAAGCTTGACAATCCCAATAACAACAACAATGAAATTGTTATATTTCAATGTGATATTGAAAAGAACCCCAGCTAAATCCCTGGTGGTGAAACAATACACGTGTTTGCCTTTCATAATTGCTGGCCTGGGATGCGTCAGGAGGGCCATTTGACATAAAACATTTTTTTTTTAAGCAAAACCATTCAATCGACTGTGGCGACCTTTGACATAGCGAAGCTGCAAGTATATGTTAAAAAAACATCGAAAAGAAACCCAACTTCAGTCAACGTATGAAGCACTTTGTTGTTATTGGACCTTCTCTGGACATGCCTTCCTTCTCAAGCGACGCCCGAGAAATGGCAACGTCAAATATGTAATTATAAACAGAAAGAATCTCTAAATGAAATAACAAATTTGAAGCACGCAACGCCAACAGTACCTCACCGCTGCTATCTTGATAAATAGCGCCTGTTTGCCAGCAGCGTGTCACGGTCCATGCTGGTGACCTAATGGATCGTCTGCATCTGCATATCACTTTAAACACATTTGAACATCTTATCTCAGATAAACCTTGGCCCTGGCTTGTTTCAATCCTGGCCGGACCACACAAACAGCATCCCTGCCCTCCACCCCCTCTGATGATCGAGTGAAAATATTGCTTTACATGGCCCGAAGCGAGCATATTTACTGCATGGACTCATATTTATTGTGCTCTTTTCCATTGCATTGTTTTTACTGTGCACTAAAGTGTCACACTGCATACTTGGTGACCATTCAGACAGTGTACAGACTCTTAGGAAAGTTTTTTTGTGTGTGTTTGAGACCCCTAACCCAGTGTTTTTCAACCTTTTTGAGGGAAGGCACGTTTTTTTTCATTTAAAAAATCCAGATGCACGCCACCAGCAGAAAAGCGTAAAAAAAAAAAAGTTTTGCCATTTTGCATACTTGCAAACCCTCCCAAATTTTCCGGGAGACTCTCGAAATTCAGCGCCTCTCCCGAAAATCTCCCGAAATTCAGCCGGAGCTGGAGGCCTCGCCCCCTCCAGCTCCATTCGGACATGAGTGAGGACAGGCTGTTTTCAGGTCCGCTTTCCTGTTATGTAAACAACTTGCCCGCCCAATCACGTTACAACATCTACGGATTTTGATAAAAAAACTGCACGCACAAGGAGACGAAGCAGAAGAACGAGGAAGTGACAGCCATGGCGACGCCGTCTGTAATAGAGTGATTCTATGTTGTCTGTTGCCATCTCCTGGTGAATGTTGGCTATAGCGTTATGGGGTTGCTTTTTGATCAGCCAACGATTTACGTGGTGTTGTGCACCTGGCGGCAAGTGACTCTCACCAGTACGCGAATGGCAGAACAAAAGTTACTCAAATAGTAAAAGGTAAGTCTTTTTTTTTTTTAGTAACCAGCAAGCACAGTACAGTTAGTAGAACAACTGTGTTTTTATTACTGTGTATTTCATAGGTGCCGTCTGAAATTCAACTATTTACTTTATATATATATATATATATATATATAATAAAATAAATATACATTGCTAGAATTCACTGAAGGTCAAGTATTTCATACGTACATATACATATATATATATATATATATATATATATATACATACATACATACATACATATATATATATATATATATATATCCATCCATCCATTTTCTACCGCTTATTCCCTTTTGGGGTCGCGGGGGGCGCTGACGCCTATCTCAGCTACAATCGGGCGGAAGGCGGGGTACACCCTGGACAAGTCGCCACCTCATCGCAGGGCCAACACAGATATATATATATATATGAAATACTTGAGTTGGTGAATTATACTCCTCCCCTCTTAACCACGCCCCCTGGCCAAACCATGCCCCCCTAACCCCCGCCCTCCACCTCCAGAAATTGGAGGTCTCAAGGTTGGCAAGTATGATGTTGTCATGTCTTATTTTGAGTTTGTTGGTGTTTTCTTGTGTGTAGCGCTTTAGTTCTTGTCTTGCGCTGTTATTTTACCAACTGGTAAAAAAAGTTAAAAGTTAAAGTACCGATGATTGTCACACACATACTAGATGTGGCAAAATTATTCTACGCATTTGACCCATCATCCTTGATCACCCCCTGGGAGGTGAGGGGAGCAGTGGGCAGCAGCGGTGCCGCGCCCGGGAATCATTTATGGTGATTGAACCCCCAATTCCAACCCTTAATGCTGAGTGCCAAGCATTTTTATAGTCTTTGGTATGACTCGGCCGGGATTTGAACTCACAACCTACCGCTCTCAGGGTGGACACTCTAACCACTAGGCCACTGAGTAGGTTGGTAGAGCGTCTGTGCCAGAAATTTGAGGGTTCCAGGTTCGATCCCCGCTCCCGCCATCCTAGTCACTGCCGTTGTGTCCTTGGGCAAGACACTTTACCCACCTGCTCCCGGTGCCACCCACACTGGTTTAAATGTAACTTAGATATTGGGTTTCACTATGTAAAGCGCTTTGAGTCACTAGAGAAAAGCGCTATATAAATATAATTCCCTTCACTTATTTTGGTGGCCTTTGCGGTGTTGCTGGTGTTTTCCTGGAGCAGTTGCATGTCTTCCTTTGAGCGCTATTCCGCACACCTGCTTTGTGATAACACGCAAGACTGTTTAAGTTGTTGCTTTGCTTCTTTGTGTGGACTTTGTTGATTGTCATGTCATGCACGGATGTACTCTGTGGATGCCGTAAGTTTTTGCTGTCGTCCAGTTTTACTTTTCATTTTGCATAGCCATTGCCTTTTCCTTTCGTTCATTTTTGGTTTAAGCATTACATACCTTTTTACCTGCATGATGCCTTCCGCTGTGGTCTGCATATTGGGATTACAACAAATAATCCTCGTCTCGCCCGACACATTCTAACATTTAACTACCTGTTGCCACCAACTGACATGGACTATTACGTGGTTACCCTGCCGAGTTCTACACGGCACAGACACTAAGCAACGACACGTTATTTGCAGATTATAAGTATTGGTTTGCAAAAAACATTTTTGGGACCAATTAGGTGAAGTTGCATAATTTCCCACGATACACCAGACAATATCTCATGGCACAGATCTAGGGCAGGATGCAGAATTCTAGCATTTCAGCCACAAGAAGAATGCAGATATACCATGAACAGTACAATTATGTTTGTCATATCCATCAGACTGCAGTCCGCACGCTCTGGTCATGTTCATCTGAACTTTAAAGTTAGGAGGCATGAGGCACGAACCTTGAGAGTTGTTTAAAAATGTGTGACAACGCATTCTTCAGCAGGTGACAAGGAACTCAGGCCTCTTTGAGAGAATCTGGAGAAATCACTGCACGTAAGCGATGATATTACCCTCAGGCGGTACTGCATCAAAAAGCGACATCGGTGTGTACAAAATGTCACCACATTGGCTCAGGAACACTTCAGAAAACTACTGTCGGTAGCTACAGTTTGTCGCTAGATCTGTAAGTGCATGTTAAAACTCTACTATCAAAGCGAAAGCCATTTATCAACAACACCCAGAAACGCTCCCGGCTTTGCTGGGCCTGAGCTCATCTAAGATGGACTGATGCAAAGTGGAAAAGTGTTCTGTGGTCTGACGAGTCCACATTTCAAATTGTTTTTGGAAAAGGTAGACGTCGTGTCCTCCGGACCAAAGAAGGAAAGAATCATCCGGACTGTTATAGGTGCAAAGCCAGTAGCTGCCATGGTATGGGGGTGTATTAAACCATCTGACTGAAGTTTTTGATTGATTGATTGATTGAAACTTTTATTAGTAGATTGCACAGTACAGTATATATTCCATACAATTGACCACTAAATGGTAACACCCGAGTAAGTTTTTCAACTTGTTTAAGTCGGGGTCCACGTTAATCAATTCAAGGTAGTCTGCATGCCCAGGTCACGTTCTTTACTGTTAGGTATCATGAGGCACGAACCTTGAGAGTTGTTTGAAAATACGTGACGATGTATTCTTCGGCAGGTGACAAGGCACTCAACATTTAAAGGGGAACATAATCACAATTTCAGAAGGGTTAAAACCAATAAAAATCAGTTCCCAGTGGCTTATTTTATTTTTCAAAGTTTTTTTCAAAATTTTACCCATCATGGAATATCCCGAAAAAAGGCTTTAAAGTGCCTGATTTTCGCTATCTGTGAAGCCCCCGTCCATTTTCCTGTGACGTCATCCAGTGATGCCAATACAAACAACATGGCGGATAGCACAGCAAGATATAGCGACATTAGCTCGGATTCGGACTCGGATTTCAGCGGCTTAAGCGATTCAACAGATTACGCATGTATTGAAACGGATGGTTGGAGTATGGAGGCAGATGGCGAAAACGAAATTGAAGAAGAAACTGAAGCTATTGAGCGAATAGCTATTGACGCTATTTGGCGATCGCCCTCTAACCAACGATTGAGTGTCGCAGGATATCCATACATCTCTGTGCCATGTCTGCCTTAGCATCGCCGGTAAAATGTGCAGACCAAACGATCGTGACTTTGGCATCTTGTGACACTGGAGCAACTTAAATCCGTCGATTGGTAAGTGTTTGTTTGGCATTAAATGTGGGTGTACATTAAATTTGTATGTATAAATGTACACACAGCAAGCCTAAATAGCATGTTAACATCGATTAGCATGGAATGCTAATCGATGCACACTCCACGTAAGTCAACTTGAATCCGTCCCTGATCGTGTTGTTACACCCTCCGACAACACACCGACAAGGCATGGTGTCTCCAAGGTACGGAAAACTGTCGAAAAAAAGGAAAATAACAGAGCTGACTTGACTACCTATGTGACGTCAAGTTGTGACATCATCGCTCCGAGTGCGAATAATAGAAAGGCGTTTAATTCGCCAAAATTCACCCATTTAGAGTTGGGAAACCGGTTAAAAAAACATGTGGTCTTTTTTCTGCACCATCAAGGTATATATTGATGCTTACATAGGTCTGCTGATAATGTTCCCCTATAAAAAATGGAGCAAAAAGCATGGCACCAAGCCAAGGCCACCCAGGCTTAATTGGGGTCCGATTTATTTTTTTTTTTCATTAAGGGGCCTTCACAAATCATTACAAAAAAGAAAATCACACATTTTTAATAATGTGAAGAAAATGTTTTACTTTTGTTAATCAAGCTTGAATTCAATTTGATGCAAGTTTTTGACTGAAATAATTTCATGGGAAATGAATTGTTTATAATGTATTTTTTGTGTGCAAATATGTGATTTAAACATAAATGTATAAACCTCACTACGTGAATTTGAATCCCGTACTTTCCGCAGTATTGCCCTGACGGCAGCGGCTATGTAATTCATATGATGTGCCCTGTCATTCATTCATTCATTCATTCAGGGGTTCTTAATATTTTTTAACTCGGGGCCCAACTCTTCCACTACAGAGGGGCCTGGAGCCCACTCAAATATTAAAACTGAATAATAATCTTACTCTTGATTTTACTCGTATTCAAAAATTATATCTAACCTACAATCTTACAGTTTAACAAAATACAGCTTGTGAAATGATACGAAACCGTGTGTTAATCACAAATATTATTATCAAGGCTAAGGGCATATATATATATATATATATATATATATATATATATATATATATATATATTCAATAATTTCCTGATGATTGAGGGAACCCCTCATGAAACAGTTCTGTAGAGATGATGTAGTCTTGTGATTTTTCCCACACCTACATATATATATATATATATATATATATATATATATATATATATATTATATATATATATATATATCTTGATTGGATTATCCAGAGAATAGTGCTTGAAACCTTGGTAGAGCGCAATATTTATGTGCAGGAAAAATCACAAGACTACTTCATCTCTACAGAACTGTTTCATGAGGGCTTCCATTAAAATATCCCGATGATTGAGGGAACCCCTCATGAAACAGTTCTGTAGAGATGAAGTAGTCTTGTGATTTTTCCCACACATACACACATATATATATATATATATATATATATACACACATATATATATATATATATATATATATATATATATATATATATATGTAACGGTAAACGGTATAATGATAAACTGCTGTAAAATTTTTGAAGGTTAGTCATTTTTAATGATAGAATTTACATAATTTATTAATGCATTTTAGGCAACACAGCTTTCTTCCTGGCAATGGAGTCACGGCATCGCTGGCGCATGTGCACTAGCCTTGTTTGGCTTGAAAAAAACGTTGCGGAACACAACTACACAGACTTTGCAACGGACATTACCCCTCGGCGTAAACAGAGTCGAGCACTTGGTTTAACATTATTTTCCCTCGCTTAATTTCCGTGGAGTTTCGGCATCCGTTTAAGAGAGCACTGCTGTTTTTCGATGGAGACAGCGTGCCTTACAATCCGGTGCGCCCTATGGTACGGAAACTACGGTAAGTTACTACCTCATACTACTTCATTCAATTGAGTCAGATGGCCTTGGTGGAGGTTCATGCTCTACTTTGTCCCATTCTAGTTTAGCCTGTGTCCCTTCCCTGTTCAATTTGACTCAGTAATACCTGGCCTAACCCCCGCTACGTAATGTCAAGTCCTGCTGACCTCCGTCCTGTGTCCAAAATATAGATTTCAGCCTGAGAATCTCTCCCCGAGCTTTACGGCTACACATCAAAGCCCTCCTGCTGCCAGAGAGCGTCACATAACTCAACCGACATGAAAGAACTACGGAGCGTAAATTTTTTATAGAGAGGAAAAAAGTAAACATGCAGAACCTTTAATAGCTACAGTAGATAACGGGAGTGTGGACGGGGAATGGGTGTGGAGGGAACAGTTCCAACATCTCGTTCCCAATACCAATCAACACACTTAGCTTTGTTGCTTCACCTGCATCTACTCTCACTGCACTTCTTATTTTATATTAAAACTGCACATATATGTTTTTTTTCTTTGATCACCAGCATTGGAGCAGAAGTTTGGGATTCAGTGGAATGCTGAATGGAGGCCAGGGAATTTTCTGGAAATATCACTTTATTCTCAACCTGACTTTGATGTACTTTCCATTCTATTTCTACTGAGAAAGTAAAAACAAAAATGCCAGTACAAAGGTCAGCAGTGGCAGCATATAAGTCCTACGAGACGGTTTAATTCCTCCCAAATGCCTAACGTTTTTAAGCCTGGACTCGTCTCTCACCTGCTGCAAAATAAAAGTTATTTCAACAGCTTGCACACGAAGGGGCCTGATTTACTACGATCCAAATACCTCGCGCTAAACAATGTGTGCAATCCACACAATAGCGTGTGCTATTAATGGGCATGTTACGTGGAATATACTAACACTGCGTGTGCAATTGATGAATACTATTTTAATGAAGATTTTGAGTGTACTATACCGTGACTTTTCCAGAGTTTACACTGCCTTCTGGGATAGGCTCCAGCCCCCCCACGTTCTTGAAAATGACAAGCAGTAGAAAATGGATGGATAGATATACGGCGCATCACCACAGAGACACTCATTCACTGCACATCCTTGTACCGTGTTTTCCGGACCATAGGGTGCATCGGATTATAAGGCACAATGCCAATGAATGGTCTATTTTTCATCTTTTTTCATATATAAGGCGCACCAGATTATAGGGCGCATTAAAAGAGTCATATCATTATTATTTTTTTATAAATTGAAAACACTTCTTTGTGGTCTACATAACATGTAATGGTGGTTATTTGGTCAAAATGTTGCATCTCGATGGGCCATTTTGTGGGCAATCTTATTTAAGTGGCTCACCTTCGGCAGTGTCTTCTCCCCGTCGTCATCTTTGTTGTAGCGGTGTAGCGTGCAAGGACAGGACTGGAAGAAGTGTCAAAAGATTTAGCTAACTGTTTTAATGACATTCAGACTTTACTTAAATCAATAACGGAGCAGCGTCTTCTCATCCGGAAACGACCACACCGACACCCAAAAAAAAATCGTCCGACCGGAACTCTTAATAACTAAAGTTGCTTAAGTGAATAATGTAGACTCACTACACCGGTATGTTTTAGCGCTTTAATGGCGAGTTTGCTGACAGATATCAGTAAGAACTTTACACTACTTTATATTAGAAATGGCAACAGCAGAGGATGAATGTCCCATAACAAGAATATATAGAAAAAGAAGAAGCTTATCGACTATGGTGTCTACACGGACTACAAAGGCGGACATGGCCAATTTTTCAGGAATTCTGCAGATCCAAAATATAGATCACCAGGTACCAGAAGGAAAGAAAACCTTTCTTTTGCATAATATTGCAAAACAAAACGCCAGATAATATTTCTTATCTTATACACACACTATAATAATACTTGTATGTTTAATGCGCCGACAATCCTACAGGTGTTGCGGCTTAATAGCTTACCAAAGTCGTACTAAAAAATGTTGATCGATTTTTGAGCGCCATGTGGAATGTTCTATATTTTCAATGGAACATTTAAAATCTTGGTGTTGTTTACTTGAGACCCATCATAGTGCAGTCTACACATATCTCTTATGTTTGACTGCCATCTACTGGTCACACTTATCACTACACCATGTATTAAATAAAATAGCTTTGAGGTGGGTAAGCGCAACCAAAGTTTTTCCTTTAATTAGGCGCACCAGGTTAAAAGGCGCACTGCCCAGTTTTGAAAAATGAAAATGATTTTAAGTGCGCCTAGAAGTCCGGAAAATAGGGTAATCATATGCCTACCTGTAACCTTTTGTTACGTTTTCAAACATGCAGGAGGAGACATATACCACTTTTTATGGGCATTTTAGAAGCGGTTGTGCAGTGCATCTACAAACGTTTGTACATTGACATCACTGTTTTTTTTTTACTGCTGAAGGTGCATGGATGGAAGGTAGGCTGTACAACTGCGTTCAATAGGCCAAAAACAAAAGCATACTTTAAGAAGTTTTTTGTCACATAAAAAAGATTTTATTTGTGAAAATATTAACATTATGAAACAAATTTAATGACACGCATCAGTTGAATTTGTTTTATTTGGTCCCTTAAGTCATCGAGCAGCTATGAAATTATAAAAGGATGTTGCTGAATATATTTTCTTTTTGACACATCAAATATGTTGAAACACATACGTATGACGCAGGATTCTCTCTCCGTTGTGTCTTTGCAGCGTGAGCACGCCTCTCTCACAGCAGTGGGTGTCAGTTTGCACTTACTTCTGACACATGCTAAACAAAACGCTAAATTGTGATAAGTTTTGATAAATCCCATTGCGCTTGCTGCATGATATATTTGCATCTTCTCCTCCCTGTATTGTGTGCGTTTTGAAGATCTGCGTATGTTTTGCATAATAAAACCTCTTAATGTCAAACTTGGACTTGGAATTGTTTTGCTTCTTCCACGCAAAGGATGATTGGCACGAGCCAGACGTGAATATAAGTACATGTTTAATTTATTTAACACTATAATTCAAAAACAGCAAAACAAAGGGCGCGCACAGTAGCGGAGAACAAACTAGACTATACTCAAACAAAAAAACAGCACAATGCCATTACTATATACAAAAAAACAAAAGATACTAGCTGTGGCACAAAACAAACCAAAAACTTACGTGGTATAGACCGAATAACAAACAGTGTGGCAAGGCATGAAAGTAGATGGGGAACAGGTAGGTGCGTGGTCACGAGGGTAGGTACGATAAAGTTCAAAGTTGCCAGGACTTGGACTTGGATTTGTTTTGCTTCTTCCACGCAAAGGATGATTGGCACGAGCCAGACGTGAATGTAAGTACATGTTTAATTTATTTAACACTATAATTCAAAAACAGCAAGACAAAGGGCGCGCACTGTGGCGGAGAACAAACTATACTATACTCAAACAAAAAACAGCACAATGGCATTACTATATACAAACAAACAAAAGATACTAGCTGTGGCACAAAACAAACCAAAAACGTACGTGGTATACACCGAATAACAAACAGCGTGGCAAGGCATGAAGGTAGATGAGGAACAGGTAGGTGCGTGGTCATGAGAGTAGGTACGATAAAGTTCAAAGGTGCCAGGACGAGGACGGAAACAGAATGGCTAAAATAGTGACTATGATGATGATTAGTAACTGGTGTGAGGGCTGAGGACAGGGACGTGACTTGGAGACCAGGGGAAACTAATGTGTTGGCATGGAGACGAAAACAAACCAGGAAGTGCAAAAACAAAACTGAATGTCCAAAAAACTAAACATAACATGACCAAACATAACAAAAACACAACATAATCCACAGGCGTGACACTTAAGGCCCAAGCTGTTTGTTTACATGTTTTTTTATTTATTTTTCTTTGCTATATGGGCTTATTGGACCCTAAGTAGTGAAGTGAAGTGAATTATATTTATATAGCGCTTTTCTCTAGTGACTCAAAGCGCTTTACATGGTGAAACCCCAATATCTAAGTTACATTTGAACCAGTGTGGGTGCCACTGGGAGCAGGTGGGTAAAGTGTCTTGCCCAAGGACACAACGGCAGTGACTAGGATGGCGGAAGCGGGAATCGAACCTGCAACCCTCAAGTTGCTGGCACGGCCACTCTACCAACCGAGCTATGCCGCCCCTTGTCACACAAACACAAAGGGTCCTGGACCAGAAGGCAAAAAAATATAATTATACAAGAAAACAATTAGAATCTTTTGATATGATGTACTTAGTCCATAAGTACACACACGTGTCATTCATATTTAGTTGCATGCTAATTCTTCTATTTACACTTTTCATGTTTAGTTACATGCTAATTCTTATTTTTACACTTTTTTTTCCCCAAATTCCATTGTATGTTATACTCTTCTGACACCACCAGATGGCAGTATTAGTGTCCACATAAGCGGCCATAAGACCCCAATTCAGTAGTGTACACAATTTTGTAAATAAGAGCTGAAATGTGCTGTCCACGCATGTGGCCACTAAGCCTTTAGAGGTTTTAATGCAGACAGAGACACAACATGGATTGCACGCCTTGTTCTGCTCACTAAAAAGACGCAATTCGCTTTGCACACGCTTAGTGGACCAGCTTTGCATGCGCTATCAGGTTTGCACGTGTTTCAGAACACGCAAACCTTTAATAAATCAGGCCCAAAGACCGCTGCTTCCGTGGAGGATGTGAGGTTGTTCCTCCAACAGTAGCAGTGGTTAACGGGAGATTTACCCATCGGCTACTAAAATAAAAAACATGTGTCCCTAATTGATGTTGATGAAGCACTAACTCTATCATTGCCTCCATTTCCATAGCGCCGTAGAAAGAGAGGGGGAAAAAAAAGCAATATTTTCTGTCTTGTTGTTTTACCTGGCAGCGTTTCTAGTGCATTTGTGGAAAATGAAGGTAAAGGAGTCAGTGGTCTCGGTGCTTTGCTCCGCTTGGATTGATCTTAAAAGGGAGGAAAACGAGCCTCTTTTCTTTTTTTTTTTTTGTTTGGATGATGTGTCACAAACAATAACCACAGAACGAGGCTTTTTCTACAGCTTTTACATTCTTTTACTCAAAGCCAGGCTGGTTAGTTGGCATGAAACAAACATACCGTTTTGAACCAAAAAAAAAGAAGTATATTTAAACAACAAATATGCTGTATAATGTTAGATGCTGCAGCAACAAGGTTCTTCTTAACTCAGTATGATGTACTGTGTAAAGCCCAGGGTATTAATTCGGGTTCGTTCTTTCAAGAATGCAATCGGGCTCGAACACAGTGTACGATAAGAAATTAAGATTTATTTAATAAATAAAACAGACCATGAACAGAAAAACTGGTACTAGGCAGAAAAGGCAAAACAAACAGAACTAGCATGGGAGCTAGAAACAACCAAAAGCACTAGCATGGGAGCTGGGGAAATAACAAACAAACTTGCACAAGGCAAAAAAAAACCAAAAAAAAAACTACTAGCATGAGAGCTAGAGGTAAACAAATTCATAGCGCGAAAGCTGGCAAGTAGAAACATGGAATAGGAATCGTTACTGTCGTGAAACACAAACTGCGTGAAACACTAACTAGGATGCGAGAAAGAACGAACAAAGAAGGCAGGCTTAAATACTGGCAGTAATCAAGAGTAACAGGTGTGCGTCAACAGCGAGTAACAGGTGGAACTAATATGAAACCATGGTAACCAGATAAATCAGGAACTAAGGAAGTCAAACAACAGAATGTGATACAAAAACGGAACAAAACTAGAATATGGTATGATCCGGGCAGCGGATCATAACAAGTATCCTACATTCCCGAAAGGATGATGATACTATATAAAAAAATAAACATTTGTAGGTGCATTGTTTAACAGTTCAGATAGTATAGATTAGGGTTGTACAGTATACCAGTACTGGTATAATATCGCGGTACTAATGAATCAAAAACGATACTATACTCTTTTTTTAAAAGGACCGGTTCCCAGACATGATGGCACGTCGTCACGCATGGCATTGATGGTTTTGCGAGCATAAGAGCATGTTCGGCAGCTCACAATCACTGAGTACTTACAAGCAGACACAGTGTGTTGACAGAAATGGGAGAACGGACGCATTTTGGCCAAAAATGCCTGTGACCTTCGATCCCTCAGGTGGTACCGCATCAAAAACTGACATCGGTGTGTGAAAGGATATCCAAGAACATTTCAGAAAACCACTGTCAGTAACTACAGTTTGTTGTTACATCTGCAAGTGAAAGTTAAAACTCTACTATGTAAAGCGAAAGCCATTTATCAACAACACCCAGAAAGTCCGCCGGCATTGCTGGGCCAGAGCTCATCTAAGATGGACTGATGCAAAGTGGAAAAGTGTTCCGTAGTCATACAAGTCCACATTTCAAATAGTTTTTGGAAACTGTGGACGTCGTGTCCTCCGGAAAAAAGAGAAAAAAAACCATCTCCAAGGTTTCTCAGAGTAATTCACATTGACATCCAACTGGGTTATGAGTTTTTCCTTGCCCTTATGTGGGATCTGTACCGAGGATGTTGTTGTGGCTTTTGCTGCCCTTTGAGACACTTGTGATTCAGGGCTATATAAATAAACATTGATTGATTGATTGATTGTTCTGATTACTTCTTTGCACACTCTTGGCATTCTCTCGATGAGCTTCAAGCACACCCGTGAAGTGAAAACCTTTTCAGGTTGACTACTGCTTGAAGCTCATCGAGAGAATGCCAAGAGTGTGCAAAAAAGTAACCAGAGCCAAGGGGGGTTATTTTGAAGAAACTAGAATATAAAACATTTTTTCTGTTATTTCACCTTTTTTTTTGTTAAGTACATAACCCCACATGTGTTCATTCATTGTTTTGATGCTTTCAGTGACAATCTACAATGTAAATAGTCATGAAAATAAAACTTAAAAAACACATTGAATGAGGACTGTAGTCAGTTGGAAGCGTGTCTTAATGAAATTAGACAATGGATGTCCGCTAACCTTTTGCAACTCAACGCCAAAAAAACGGAAATGCTGATTATCGGTCCTGCTAGACACCGACCTCTATTTAATAATACAACTTTAACATTTGACAACCAAATAATAAAACAAGGTGACTCGGTAAAAAATCTGGGTATTATCTTTGACCCAACTCTCTCCTTTGAGTCACACATTAAAAGCGTTACTAAAACGGCCTTCTTTCATCTCCGTAATATCGCTAAAATTCGCTCCATTCTGTCCACTAAAGACGCTGAGATCATTATCCATGCGTTTGTTACGTCTCGTCTCGACTACTGTAACGTATTATTTTCGGGTCTCCCCATGTCTAGCATTAAAAGATTACAGTTGGTACAAAATGCGGCTGCTAGACTTTTGACAAGAACAAGAAAGTTTGATCACATTACACCTGTACTGTATATACCTTTATATACATATATAAATACATATATACCTGTACTGGCTCACCTGCACTGGCTTCCTGTGCACTTAAGATGTGACTTTAAGGTTTTACTACTTACGTATAAAATACTACACGGTCTAGCTCCATCCTATCTTGCCGATTGTATTGTACCATATGTCCCGGCAAGAAATCTGCCTTCAAAGGACTCCGGCTTATTAGTGATTCCCAAAGCCCAAAAAAAGTCTGCGGGCTGTATAGCGTTTTCCGTTCGGGCTCCAGTACTCTGGAATGCCCTCCCGGTAACAGTTCGAGATGCTACCTCAGTAGAAGCATTTAAGTCTCACCTTAAAACTCATCTGTATACTCTAGCCTTTAAATAGACCTCCTTTTTAGACCAGTTGATCTGCCGCTTCTTTTCTTTCTCCTATGTCCCCCCCTCCCTTGTGGAGGGGGTCCGGTCCGATGACCATGGATGAAGTACTGGCTGTCCAGAGTCGAGACCCAGGATGGACCGCTCGTCGGGACCCAGGATGGACCGCTCGCTTGTATCGGTTGGGGACATCTCTACGCTGCTGATCCGCCTCCGCTTGAGATGGTTTCCTGTGGACGGGACTCTCGCTGCTGTCTTGGATCCGCTTTGAACTGAACTCTCGCGGCTGTGTTGGAGCCACTATGGATTGAACTTTCACAGTATCATGTTAGACCCGCTCGACATCCATTGCTTTTGGTCCCCTAGAGGGGGGGGGTTGCCCACATCTGAGGTCCTCTCCAAGGTTTCTCATAGTCAGCATTGTCACTGGCGTCCCACTGGATGTGAATTCTCCCTGCCCACTGGGTGTGAGTTTTCCTTGCCCTTTTGTGGGTTCTTCCGAGGATGTTGTAGTCGTAATGATTTGTGCAGTCCTTTGAGACATTTGTGATTTGGGGCTATATAAATAAACATTGATTGATTGGTTGAGAAGGTGAGTCCAATATTTTGGCCTGTACTATATATTACCAGATTGTACTACAAACATGAGCATAATTAATGAGAGAAAGCAGTAAGTACGCCAGAGTGCACCACCGGATGAATTTCAGACCACTGGAGGTCAGTAAAATCATTTTTATATCACCTCTGCTCAAATGTTCATGTTCCAGACTTACAGACACAGTTTAGGACTGAAGAGCATTGGTTTCAAAAACTCTCCGAATTCTGAATCCGTACCGGAAGTGTGTTCTCTATCATCACAATCTTGACATAAGCCAGGGACGTGTGCTCAATAGTAGGTGAGGTCAAATCTCACTTGTTGTCATAAAGAACAATACAAAAAAAAACTAATAATAAAAACATCCATTCATTTTTCTACCACGTGTCCCAAACAAATACATGTTTTCCATTAAACTGTTTTTTTTTTTAAATGTTTTTCTTTTTTTTTTTCAACATTTTTTTAACGGTGATGTTTTTTTCTACATTTAAAAACACTTCCATGTGGTTTACATAACATGTAAATGTGGTGCCTCGGTCCAAATTATGCATAGATTTTGTTTTACAGACCATCTTTAAACTTTCTGTCTCTTCAGAACCTGCAGCTTTGTGGGCCATGTTGTACTTTTTAATGCCTCCATATGGAATATACTGACATCCATCCATCCATTTTCTACCGTTTATTCCCTTTCGGGGTCGCGGGGGGCACTGGCGCCTATCTCAGCTACAATCGGGCGGAAGGCGGGGTACACCCTGGACAAGTCGCTACCTCATTGCAGGGCCAACACAGATAGACAGACAACATTCACACTCACATTCACACACTAGGGACCATTTAGTGTTGCCAATCAACCTATCCCCAGGTGCTTGTCTTTGGAGGTGGGAGGGGCCTATCCCCAGGTGCATGTCTTTGGAGGTGGGAGGAAGCCGGAGTACCCGGAGGGAACCCACGCATTCACGGGGAGAACATGCAAACTCCACACAGAAAGATCCCGAGCCTGGATTTGAACCCAGGAACTTCGTATTGTGAGGCAGACGCACTAACCCCTCTGCCACCGTGAAGCCCAATATACTGACATATATAAGTTAAAGTTAAAGTACCAATTATTGTCACACACACACTAGATGTGGTGACATTGGTCCTCTGCATTTGACCCATCCCCTTGATCACCCCCTGGGAGGTGAGGGGAGCAGTGAGCAGCAGCGGTGGCTGCGCCCGGGAATCATTCTTGGTGATTTAACCCCCAATTCCAACCCTTGATACTGAGTACCAAGCAGGTAGGTAACGGGTCCCAATTTTATAGTCTTTGGTATGACTCGGCCAGGGTTTGAACTCACGACCTACTCTAACCCAGGGGTGCCCACACTTTTTCTGCAGGCGAGCTACTTTTCAATTGACCAACTCGAGGGGATCTACCTCATTTATATATATCATTTATATTTATTTATTTATGAAAGAGACATTTTTGTAAACAAGTTAAATGTGTTTAATGATAATACAAGCATGTGTAACACATATAGATGTCTTTCTTTCACAAAGACAAGAATATAAGTTGGTGTATTACCTGATTCTGATGACTTGCATTGATTGGAATCAGACAGTAATGATGATAACGCCCACATTTTCAAATGGAGGAGAAAAAAAGTTGTCCTTTCTGTACAATACCACATGAAAGTGGTTGGTTTTTGGCATCTAATTCATCCAGCTTCCATACACTTTACAAGAAAAACATTGGCGGCAAATTCCGTCGCTTGCTTGATTGACATTCACGGCACCCGAGGGTCTTGTGAGATGACGCTGGCTGCTGCCAGTTCATTATTATGAAAAAATGACAGAGAGGAAGGCCAGAAACACTTTTTATTTCAACAGACTTCCGTCAAAACTCTAAAGGCCGACTGCACATTTCCTATCTTCACAATAAAAGCCCTGCTTCATGCTGCCTGCGCTAACTAAATACAGGGATCGCTTGTGCACGCCAGTTTTCCGAGACTCTGTATTTAGTTAGCGCAGGCAGCATGAAGCAGGGCTTTTATTGTGAAGATAGGAAATGAGCAGTCGGCCTTTAGAGTTTTGACGGAAGGTACGGCGCGAGAGTCTGTTGAAATAAAAAGTGTTTCTCGCCTTCCTCTCTGTCATATTTTAATAATAATGATCTATTTTTTTTAAAAGCCTGGCTGTAGATGGACTGACACACCCCCCGCGGTCGACTGGTAGCTCGCGATCGACGTAATGGGCACCCCTGCTCTAACCACTAGAACTAGGCGCTACTTTTTATTAGAAATGACAACAGTGCAGGATTTTATCATACATGTGCATGCACGAGCCAGTGTACCCTACAACAAGAGATTTGAGTAAAATAAGGAATTTATTGGACGACAACTAAATAAAAATTGCGGACTCCTGCAAAGCCCTTCGGGGTAAACCTTTACCATATATGGAGAAACATGCTGAGGTAAACAAAAGGTAAAATACGTCACTTAAGTCTCAGATTTCAAACTGCTTATTCAGAAAGAGGAAAACATGTTTCATTAATATCTTCCCCACGTCTCTGTGGTTTGAAAACAATTTTTCGGGAGTTATGGGTTTCCAAATACACAAAAACAGGTCCCAACAGGTAAGAAAAGTTGGTTTTGCATAATATTAACCTTTTAAGTAAAGATAGTTAAATGTGCACATTCCTTATTTATCCAAAAATGGTCATGCTATTTAGCTCATAAATATGGTGTTGACTTAAAGGATCACGTATTTTAGTGTCAATTGCGAAAAATAAAGACCGCAACTCTGAAGAAGAAGCGGCATTTTCAGATTGGGTCTGTGTATGCTTTCTTCCAGTGGGTCCTCCAGACCAGTGGTCCCCAACCACCGGGCCGCAGAAGAATATATATATATATATATATATTTTTTTTGTTTTTTGTTAAATCAACATAAAAAAGACAATATACACTTACAATTAGTGCACTAACCAAAAAAACCTACCTTTTTCATGACAAAAACGTCCCTTTTTCATGACAAAAAAAAAAGGGCACCCCCCCCCTGCAACTTATAGTCCGAAAAATACGGTACATATACTTTGATATTTCGGCTCTAACAAATAAAAATAGAATACATCCAGAATTAAGGGAATGCTTATGCATGGTGAAATGCAATATAATGTGTTGGTATGTATATTAGAGTACTTTCTTAATGTGAGTATGAGCTTTATTTTGTGGTGACACCCTCTGGCGTCGCCAATTCCTGTGTCTGAATAATGTGCGTGAGCTCTACAGCTGGTCGAAAAGGTACCGTCTTTTTCGGAGTATAAGTCGCTCTGGAGTATAAGTCGCACCTGCCAAAAATGCATAATAAAGAAGAAAAAACAGCAACACATATATAAGTCGCTCTGGAGTATAAGTCGCATTTTTGGGGGAAATTTATTCGATAAACCCAACACCAAGAATAGACATTTGAAAGGCAATTTAAAATAGAGTAAAATAGAATTATAATGAAAACTATGAAAAAAACTGCGACTTATAGTCCGAAAAATACGGTACGTAGGACTACGCAACCTTTTCCGGACAGAGTTTTTCAATAAATACTAAGGGTGTAACGATTCGTTTTAACAGTGATTCGATTCATATCATAATGTTGCAGACACGATCCAGGGCCGATATTAGTTGATCTAGAATAGGGATGCCAAACATGCGGCCTGTGGGCCGGATCAGGCCTGCGAACAAGTTCAATTGGGCCCCCGAGATAAGCTTGCTAAGTTTTGAATTAAGCCAACATGCGTCTGTTCTCCCTTTTCTGTTTTGATTGATTGATTGATACTTTTACTAGTAGATTGCACAGTACAGTACATATTCCGTACAATTGACAACTAAATGGTAACACCCCAATAAGTTTTTCAACTTGTTTAAGTCGGGTTCCACGTTAATCAATTCATGGTCTACACACTGCGTCTGCTTGTCAGTACTCCGTGATCGTGCACTGCCGAACATGCTCGTCTGCTCGTAAAACCAACAATGACACGACGTGATGACGACGTACCGGTACTTTTCAGAGACGGTATAGTATCAAATATGATTCATTAGTATCGCGGGACTATACTAATATATACCGTACAGCCCTATCATAAAGTCTGACGTTCTTAAAGGCCTACTGAAATGAGGTTTTCTTATTTAAACGGGGATAGCAGGTCCATTCTATGTGTCATAGTAGATCATTTCGCGATATTGCCATATTTTTGCTGAAAGGATTGAGTAGAGAACATCCACGATAAAGTTTGCAACTTTTGGTCGCTAATAAAAAAGCTTTGCCTGTACCAGAAGTAGAAGCCGATGTGCGCGTGACGTCACCGGTTGTAGGGCTCCTCACATATGAACATTATTTACAATCATGGCCACCAGCAGCGAGAGCGATTGGACCGAAGAAGCGACGATTTCCCCGTTAATTTAAACAAGGATGAAAGATTTGTGGATGAGGAAAGTTAGAGTGAAGGACTAGAAAAAAGAAAAAACAAGGCGAAGGCAGTGGGAGCGGTTCAGATGTTATTAGACACATTTACTAGGATAATTCTGGAAAATCCCTTATCTGCGTATTGTGTTACTTGTGTTTTTGTGAGATCTTATGGTACCTGAAAGTCGGAGGGGTGTGGTGACTGCCCGTGTCTCTGAGGGAAGCCACGCAGCTGCAGGACGACGCAAGCTCCACTCATGTCTACGGTAAGAGCCGACTTATTACCACAATTTTCTCACGGAAACCTGCCGGTTGACATGTGGTCGGGATCCATGTTCGCTTGACCGCTCTGTTCCATAGTAAAGCTTCACCTTCGGGAATTTTAAACAGGGAAACACCGGCTGTGTTTGTGTTGCTAAAGGCGGCCGCAATGCACCGCTTCCCACCTACGTCTTTCTTCTTAGACGTCTCCATTATTAATTGAACAAATTGCAAAAGATTCAGCAACACAGATGTCCAGGATACTGTGTAATTATGCGATTAAAGCAGCTTACTCATAGCTTGGATTGGGCTGGAAAAAAATGTACGCTACAACCGGTGACATCAAGCGCACGCGTCATCATACAGCGACGTTTTCAACAGGATACATCGCGCGAAATTTAAAATTGCAATTTTAGTAAACTAAAAAAGCCGTATTGGGATGTGTTGCAATGTAATATTTCATCATTGATATATGAGTGTGAATGTTGTCTGTCTATCCGTGTTGGCCCTGCGATGAGGTGGCGACTTGTCCAGGGTGTACGCCGCCTTCTGTCCGATTGTAGCTGAGATAGGCACCAGCGCCCCCCGCGACCCCAAAAGGGAATAAGCGGTAGAAAATGGATGGATGGATGGATGATATATAAACTATCAGACTGCTGGTCGGTAGTAGTGGGTTTCAGTCGGCCTTTAAAGAGGAACATTATCACCAAACCTATGCAAGCGTCAATATATACCTTGATGTTGCAGAAAAAAGACCATGCATTTTTTTTAACCGATTTCCGAACTTTAAATGGGTGAATTTTGGCAAATTAAACGCCTTTCTGTTTATCGCTCTTTTAGCGATGACGTCAGAACGTGACGTCACCGAGGTAACACACCCGCCATTTTCATTTTCACATTACAAACACCGGGTCTCAGCTCTGTTATTTTCCGTTTTTTCGACTATTTTTTGGAACCTTGGAGACATCATGCCTGGTGGGTGTGTTGTCGGAGGGTGTAACAACACTAACAGGGAGGGATTCAAGTTGCACCACTGGCCCCAAGATGCCAAAGTGTCTGCCACCAGACCCCCATTGAATGTACCAGAGTGTCTTCACATTTGACCGGCGATGCTAAGACAGACATGGCACAGAGATGTATGGATAACCTGCAGATGCATTTGCAACCATTAAGTCAACCAAATCACAAAGGTGAGTTTTGTTGATGTTGTTGACTTATGTGCTAATCAGACATATTTGGTCGCGGCATGACTGCCAGCTAATCGATGCTAACATGCTACGCTAATCGATGCTAACATGCTATTTACGCTAGCTGTATGTACATTTGAAACTAGATACCCACATTTAATGCGAAACAAACACTTACCAATCGACGGATTTAAGTTGCTCCAGTGTCACAAGATGTGAAAGTCCTGATCGTTTGGTCCGCACATTTTACCGGCGATGCTAATAAGGCAGCCATGCTTTGGGCCACTTCATTAGGTACACCCACGCTATGGCCGAATAGCGTCAATAGCTATTCGCTCAATAGCTACAGTTTCTTCTTCAATCTCGTTTTTGCTATCTGCCTCCATACTCCGACCATCTGTTTCAATACATGCGTGATCCGTTGAATCGCTTAAGCCGCTGAAATCCGAGTCTGAATCCGAGCTAATGTCGCTATATGTTGCTGTGGTAACCGCCATGTTGTTTGTATTGGCAGCCCTGTATGACGTCACAGGGAAATGGATAGCGGTTTCGAAGATAGCGAAAATAAGGCACTTTAAAGCTTTATTTAGGGATATTACGGGACCGGTCAAATTTTGAAAAAAACTTCAAAAAATACAACAAGCCACTGGGAACTGATTTTTATTGTTTTTAACCCTTCACGGTGGCAGAGGGGTTAGTGCGTCTGCCCCACAATACGAAGGTCCTGCAGTCCTGGGTTCAATCCCAGGCTCGGGATCTTTCTGTGTGGAGTTTGCATGTTCTCCCCGTGACTGCGTGGGTTCCCTCCGGGTACTCCGGCTTCCTCCCACTTCCAAAGACATGCACCTGGGGATAGGTTGATTGGCAACACTAAATTGGCCCTAGTGTGTGAATGTTGTCTGTCTATCTGTGTTGGCCCTGCGATGAGGTGGCGACTTGTCCAGGGTGTACCCAGCCTTCTGCCCGACTGTAGCTGAGATAGGCGCCAGCGCCCCCCGCAATCCCAAAAGGGAATAAGCGGTAGAAAATGGATGGATGAAATTGTGATAATGTTCCCCTTTAAAACGATGTTGGATCCTCATCTATCTTACGAAAGGCCAACTTGCTGAGCACGGATTGAAGTATTTGAATCTTAGGAATATAAATCAATATATTGATTAACCGTTACAATTCGAAAAAAAATACCAACATTTGCGGTGAAAGTCACAATTCCTGACGAACACATCAGGTATGAATTTCCACAACATTCACATTCAAAAAGTGTTCCTGGCCAAGGTGATAACTGCAGTGGAAAGGTTGTAACTGTTGGGAATGTTTGGGAGTCGACCATCTTATCTTAAGGACGGCAGCGATAGCAGTGGCGTAGGTGGACCCGGTAATTAATGTGTACTATAAGGCTGACACGCACGTATTCCACGTTTCTACCTCCTCCAGAAGAGAATCAGATTTGGCACAAAGAGAAAAACAAGGTAATGAATAATCTGGTGTGAACACGACAGTGAGATGTATCTCAAATCCCCCTTTTACTATTTTCCATCTGAAAATGTTTTGAAGGTATCCCAGCACTGTGGAAAATGTGTGTGGTAAGTGAATAAACAGACATTGATTCAATTCCAGAGTCATATAAGCTTGAACATGATCCTTGGAGGAGCGAGGGGAAGGGGATCTGGGGGCCTGCGGCATATTAGAGGGATCCTGACTTGTTTTTTGGTCCACTCAATAAACAGCATGTCAAGTCGGACGTTAATGATCCGGTCCAAGACCGAATGAGTGAAGCAAGGTGGAACTAAAGCGCACCCCTGAGGTCACGCAAGTCCGGTTTTGACCCATTTAATCGGCAGGACGTCAGCAAAATGTGCGCCACGGAAGACCAGCGAGCGTCATAAAAAGATTGTTTGCTTTGTTTTTTCTTTGACTTTTGTTGTTTTTTGAACCACCTATCAATCAATCAATGTTTATTTATATAGCCCTAAATCACAAATGTCTCAAAGGACTGTACAAACCACTACGACATCCTCGGAAGAACCCACAAAAGGACAAGGAAAACTCACACCCAGTGGGACGCCAGTGACAATGATTACTGCGAGAAACCTTGGAGAGGACCTCAGATGTGGGCAACCCCCCCCCCTCTAGGGGACCGAAAGCAATGGATGTCGAGCGGGTCTAACATGATACTGTGAAAGTTCAATCCATAGTGGCTCCAACACAGCCGAGAGAGTTCAGTTCAAAGCGGATCCAAGACAGCAGCGAGAGTCCCGTCCACAGGAAACCATCCCGAGCGCAGTCGGATCTAGCATCGTAGAGATGTCGCCAACTGATACACAGGCGAGCGGTCCATCCTGGGTCCCGACTCTGTAATAAGCACCACAACCAACAAGGACTACGTTTACAATGCAGGCCAAAGTCACCCATACTTGCCAACCCTTCCGTTTTTTCCGGGAGACTCCCGAAATTCAGCGCCTCTCCCGAAAACCTCCCGGAAGAAATTTTCTCCCGGAATTCAACCGGAGCTGAAGGCCACGCCCTCTCAAGCGCCTTGCAGACCTGAGTGGGGAAAGCCTGTTTTCAGGTCCGCTTTCCCACTATATAAACAACTTGCCTGCCCAATCACGTTACATCTACGGGTTTGAATAAAAAACTGCACACACAAGGAGACGAAGCAGAAGAAGGAGGAAGTTACAGCCATGGCGACGCCAGTCTGTAATAGAGTGATTCTATGTTGTCTGTTGCCATCTCCTGGTGAATGTTGGCTATAGCGTTATGGGGTTGCTTTTTGATTGGCCAACGATTTACGTGGGGTAGCGCACCTGACAGCAAGTGAGGGAGTCTGTTCTGAAGCCCACAGTAAAGAGACGTAACTTCATCACCTCGCCTGGTTATTGACTCCAACCCAAAATAAATGGCAGTACAAAGGTTACTCAAATAGTTAAAGGTAAGTGTTGTTGTTTTTTTTTAGTAACCAGCAAGCACAGTACAGTTAGTAGAACAACTGTGTTTTTTATTACTGTGTATTTGATAGGTGCCGTCTGAAATTCAACTATTTCTTTTATTTATATATATAATAAAATAAATATATATAGCTAGAATTGACTGAAAGTCAAGTATTTCATACATATGTGTGTGAAATACTCGAGTTGGTGAATTGTAGATGTAAATATATTCCTCCCCTCTTAACCACGCCTCCGCCCCACCCCTGGCCACGCCCCCCACCCCACACACCCACCTCCCAAAATCAGAGGTCTCAAGGTTGGCAAGTACGAAGTCACCCATATCGGATGTTTTCCTAATCAAATGTTTTCCCATCTGACTGTTTAGTGTAAAAATATATTAAAAACATTTGTTATGGGACTCCAGTATAAACACAAATTGCCCCCAATGTGGCCCCAACATCACACTGATAAAATGTGAAAAAGGGGAAATGACCGGGTGTTGTTCGGTCAAAATGTGCTACCTCTCGGAGATAAAGAGTTGTGTGAAGTGAATTATATTTATGTAGCGCTTTTCTCTAGTCACTCAAAGCGCTTTACATAGTGAAACCCAATATCTCCGTTACATTTTTCAAACCATTGTAGGTGGCACTGGGAGCAGGTGGGTAAAGTGTATTGCCCAAGGACACAAGGGCAGAAGCGGGGATCGAACCTGGAACCCTCAAGTTGCTGGCACGGCCTCTCTACCAACAGAGCTATACGGCCAGTTGACTTGTCGGTGTGTCAGGCTTGCCACTGACAGTTTGTTTGTGTTTTAGTTTTTCCTCTGTGTGTGTTTAGTATTTCCTGTCCTTAGTTCCTGTCAGCACTCTTATTTTGGTTCAGCTTCCTGTTTGTCTCCCTGCGTGCTGTTTCCTCTCAGCTGCGGCTGATTGGCACCTGGCCACACCTGGTGTCAATAAGCCCGTGCCTATTTGTACCTGCTTTTGTCCTCCAGTCAGGGCTGGATTATTGATTTGTCGATGTCACTCCCATATTGTCGCTCCTGTCGTGTCGTGTCATGTCATTGCAGCGTAGCGGTAAGCTATATTTCGGTTTCTGTTTCGGTTCCCTGCTTCCGTTTTGCTTTCATTCTACAAGTAACGACTTCTATTTTCTTGCTCGCTACCCGCTAGCTTCCACGCAAGGCCCCTTTTTTTTTTTTTTTTGCTAGCTTCCATGCTAAGCTCCTTTTATTTTCTAGCTCCCATGCTAGCTCTTTTAGTTGGTTATCCGCCTGGTGCGCGCCTTTTGTTGTCCCCCTTTGGTTTGTTCTTGTTTTAGTATCTTTTTTAAATCATGTTTTCTCACTCCATGCCTGCCTCCATCTCTGCATCTTGGGGTTTGTCACAAACTAACTTCGACACGGTGCTTCAAGTAAGTAACTATTTTATCATGTTTTATTGGATCTGTTGCCCTCTGTGTTTTAAAATGTCGGTTTCTATTTACTGTTTTAATTGGTTTCACCCTTAAAATTGTTTTTAATCATATTTTGTATTGTTTTATATTGGTTTTATAAGTATTTATTAGATTTTTTTTGTTTTTATTTAGTCATTGGTAGAGCTCAGGATAGTATTTCAATGTTGTTTCTAATATTGTTGTGCAGCACTTTGGAAATATTTTGTTGTTTAAATGTGCTATATAAATAAAGTGGATTGGATTGGATTTGGATATCTAAATCGGCATTTCAACACTTAAAAGTATCAGTTTCTGATGCTGGATAGACATCCCTTGCAGGTACTTTCAAAGAAAGTGGCTCAGTTATGCGTTCCAAAAATGATGAAGTCGCTACTACATGAGAAATCATGAGAATTCAGCGTGGTGCCCCCCGGCTGTTTTGTAGACAAAGAAGGCAGATGATGGAAAACAACTGCAGGAGAGGAAAAAAAATAGAATTGCAAAAAGGAAAGTAATCGTGTTGCACACACAAATGACGTAACTTGACCAAAGATGAGGTAAAAGTCACAATCAGGTCGTATTTCTGTTTACACCAGGTTTTGGCAATTATTTAGAGCAAAAAAAAATGCTTCTGGGGGCCGGTATAATTTTTTTACTGAATGAGACACCCAGAATAAATCCATCCATCCATCTTCTTCCGCTTATCCGAGGTCGGGTCGCGGGGGCAGCAGCCTAAGCAGGGAAACCCAGACTTCCCTCTCCCCAGCCACTTCGTCTAGTTCTTCCCAGGGGATCCCGAGGCGTTCCCAGGCCAGCCGGGAGACATAGTCTTCCCAACGTGTCCTGGGTCTTCCCCCGTGGCCTCCTACCGGTTGGACGTGCCCTAAACACCTCCCGAGGGAGGTGTTTAGGGCACGTCCAACCGGTAGAATGTACATGAAAATAAAGAGGGACTTACAATATTAACTATGAAGGATAAAACACTGAATATTGACAACATATGAACGTCACACCCCTTCTCCAACCACATATATTACAATCAAACGAACCATCCATCCATTTTCTACCGCTTATTCCCTTTCGGGGTCGCGGGGGGCGCTTTCGCCTATCTCAGCTACAATCGGGCGGAAGGCGGGGTACACCCTGGACAAGTCGCCACCTCATCACAGGGCCAACACAGATAGACAGACAACATTCACACTCACATTCACACACTAGGGACCATTTAGTGCGAACCAACCGCAACAAAAATGCAACAAACAGCGAAATATGTACGCCAAGGGTAAAACGAAATAAAAAATAAATAAATAACACCTACAATCTGATTCATCTGATACATCACTAAGCTTTAGAACTTTGTTGCAAAAATCTCCTTCAGCGTCTGTCCCTGACACCCGCATTTCAGGCTGGCCGCTCTGGAAACTCTGTGGAAACGCTCCCCACCCACACTGCTTGGTGCCTCGTCTGAGCTGCTGTGACTTCCATTACCACGGTAACTAATTAGATTACCATAGCAACTAGTATATCATGCAAAAGCGCAAATTCCGACCATTGAAATACTTTGTATATTTCAAGACTTACGGTCATTCGAAAACTTCACTACACATCATAATGGCATCTTAAAGTTCTAAAAAAATTACTTAGGAATTAGTAGAAGCATTTAAGTCTCACCTTAAAACTCATCTGTATACTCTGGCCTTTAAATAGACCTCCTTTTCAGACCAGTTGATCTGCCGCTTCTTTTCTTTTTTCTCCTATGTCACCCCCTCCCTTGTGGAGGGGGTCCGGACAGAGTACTCAGAGTGTCAAGAGTGCAGAGCATGAATGTGATGTCTCCAGGACAACAAACAGAAAATGACAGGCTTAAATAGTGATGTGGTGATTGAAAACAGGTGCGTGAGTTCAAATGAATCAGGTGCGTGAGTCGTGAGGACAGGTGCACTGATTGGTAGTCACGGTGACAAAACAGGGAGTGAAAAAAAACGGAACTGACCGAGTGCAAAAACCAAACAGAACATAGCCAAACTAAACATGATCCCCCAACATGACACTCTTTTGGTATTCATGTGTGATTTCTACAAGTGTCTGTACATGTAGAAGAAGGAGAAACACGGGCATCTCTGGATTACTCGCCTCCATATTTCCAGTTTTTAGTTCCGAAACCGGTTTTTATGAAGATGGCCGTGACGTCACTTCCTGCAAGGGCCAGTGGTTTTTTTCCGACTTCACTTCCTCTCCGAACTCAGTTGGTAAACGATCAATAAGTCCATACAGAGCTAAGAGTCGGAGATTCAAGAAATACACGAGGCATTTACCCGTGTAAAAAATGATCCAAGGAAGGGAAGCTTAAACGATGGATAGTGTGGCTGAAACGGAGCTTAGGATAAATTATTTTTTGTTCAAGGAGTTATCCGGCTTAATGAAGACATAGCCTAAGAGTTGGTGTTGCCACCGATAATATGACCCCAGCCGTGGCCCTTTTGAATATCTCCCTCAGGTCTCAAGGATCGCAGGATTGTTGAGAGAAGAATATAGTGGAGGAAGAACACAATGTAATAGGTGACATTAGACTCAACAACTGTATCATTATGTTGTTGTTTTGTACTTTATCAAGAAAACTCATCGCCCTTACAAAGTACAGATCGTTGATTATAAAAAAGCAGGGTTCAGAGCAGTAACCTATTGGGAGAGTTAGGGGTGTTTAAAACATTGATTGGCAATACATCGCAATACTTTTTGTAACCGTATTTTTAATGTCTTACATCAATGTATTTAAAATATACTTTTTTAAAACTTTAGTAACATTTTCAGTGTATGTATGTGGAGGGGGACGTGGCCTGCGGGCCTGCAGCAACAGATGCGTAGATGGCCCAGGTGGGCTTTGTCATCTAATCACCTGATGCCCTTTATTATTAGCAGCCGAGTGGAGAGAGGTAGTTGGAGTGGGAGTGAGAGCGATAGTGTGCCTGACACGGACAAAAAGGACAATTGCTGGGAAGCAAGCGGCTGAACTATTAAATTAAACCTGTCTTGTAACCCTGATCCGGCTCTCATGGCGATGCTTGGTGGTCTGAGGGACCCATGGAAGGGCAACATCTACAATATATTTTGAGTTTTTTGTTGTTTTTTTAAAGTCAGGTTTTGGGCTGATTGTCACACACGGCCGGCTTTCACGCCACTATCTCACTACGCGGGGTTAATGTTGAGCAAAGCAGTACAAATAGTCAACAATCAAGAGCATTTTTGACACCTATGTGGCAAGAAACTCGATCCACTTTCAGTACAATTGCAATTGATGTGCAGCTAAGCTAGGCTCCAGCACCCCCCCCCCCCCCCCCCAACGACCCCAAAAGGGACAAACGGTAGAAAATGCAGCTGTTACATACACTGTCATATTGTACATGGTAACTGTGATTTGTTATAAATTGTATATATACATTAAAATATAATATTTGTAAAAGGTCTCTTTGCCGTGAGGATTCTCCTGAGTCCAAAAGATCCTCCGTGTGTTATGGTTAACTGAGGAAGGTGACGGAAACAGACACTAGAGGACGATGTTGCTCTATAGATTTATTATATATATCAACCATATATATAATAATCAAACAAAATAAATATAAACTAAGGAAATGGAGTGTGAACTAGATCCAAGAGTGTGTAGGGTGTAAGACTATGTGTAGAACGTAACTGAAGTGTGTGTTACCGAGTGTTAAACGAGAGACGAGAAAGTCGAAGGGAAGACAGAGATCCTTGTCCAAACGGGAGATCGAGATCCAAGAGGCAGTCAGGGAAGCAAATGGGAGAAATTAGGTTTTGTCGAGATGCACAGCTGGACACGTGGAACAAAGTCAGAGAAATGCCATAAGAGGACTATACTCCGGCGAGCGATGGCAGGTTGTCTAGGCTTAAGAAGGCAGCTCCTTCATTACATGCAGGTGTGCTGATTGCCGCTGACCTATTACAGCTGGGGGATGCTACAGGGCGCGCACTTGGGTGTGTCCCAAGGTCCGCTCACTGGAGCGCACAGACGACTGAGCGGCATTGAGTCGTAACACCGTGAGCCCGGTAGACTGTTTGAATACAGTCTTTTATTTAAACACAACTGTCTAGAATTCCTTTTCAGGAGTCTCTTTTAGGCAACAACAATGTGTTTCTGCTGCTAATAAAGGCGACGGGTGATTAGATAACCAGGCCCACCTGGGCCATCTACTCACCTGTCGCCGTCTTCGACACACCCTGTTCCACGGAAGACCACGCCCCCCTCCACAATAATAAGAAGATATATCAGTATAAATTATATACTGTAAATGTATATAATATGTAAATATACATACATGTTATCATATATTGCTACTATGGTGCATTTTTAGTCTAATTAATACCTGCATTATCCTTTCTATCCTTTGAAACTGAGCAACTGTGTGGAACATTTTCCCTTGTGGATCAATAAAGTTTGTCTAAGTCTAAGCATGCGTGTTGATATTGTCATTTCTGGACTTACATCGTATTGCTATTCTTGTAAAAAAACAAATCTGCTTAACCAAAGATCAACCCGAGCTGATACTGTACGCGATTGTGAAAATGTGGCAATGACCCCTTTCTTCGAGATTAGTTGGATTTTAGCAAATCTATTTTAAATGTCAACCACGAGGTTGTTATTGAGCGAGGCTATCTCAACAAAATCTATGCGCCGCTCCTGCCAGAGTCCTTTGTTCGAAGAGAGGGAACATTACTATGCTTAAGAACTTACAAGAACAATAAGCACCCTTGGCCTGCAAGGAAAGAGGCGACCTTTTCACAACTCATTTCTGCTCTCCAACAGCTGTTAAAAGTAAATCACATTTTCATGGAGCACGGTAAGCAATTTTCCAGATTTGAAGCACTCAGGGAATGAGTAATTGCAAGTAGTTTCTGCTTATTACACTATAAATTTAAATGACTTGGATTGTATACTTCCTGGGAGGTGTTGGAGAAAATGATGCAGCGTGACCGAAAAGATTTGGTTGCCAAAAGTTGTGGATTAAAGATATTACTACAGTGCTAATACAGTGATACATTCTACATCTGGTGCCAAACACCGTGATATCAGAGTTATGCGTTTTGAAAAAAGAAAGAGACAAGCAAAATCACGAGTATTTTTAGCTTTCCTTTGAGAGTCTCTGTCTCTAAATGTACTCAACCGAAATACAATTTTAAAAAATGGTTTGATTGTCCAGGGTGTACACCGCCTTCCGCCCGAATGCAGCTGAAATAGGCTCCAGTGACCCCCCGAGACCCCAAAAGGGACAAGCTGTAGAAAATGGATGAATGGAAGGTTTTGATGAGGTGGCGACTTGTCCAGGGCTTACCACACCTTCCGCCCGAATGCAGCTGAAATAGGCTCCAGTGACCTCCCGCGACCCCGAACGGGAATAAGCGGCAGAAAATGGATGGATGGACCTCCCGCGACCCCAAAAGGGACAAGCGGTAGGAAATGGATGGATGGAAGGTTTTGATGAGGTGGCGACTTGTCCAGGGTGTACCACACCTTCCGCCCGAATGCAGCTGAAATAGGCTCCAGTGACCTCCCACGACCCCAAAAGGGACAAGCGGTAGGAAATGGATGGATGGAAGGTTTTGATGAGATGGCGACTTGTCCAGGGCGTACCACACCTTCCACCCGAATGCAGCTGAAATAGGCTCCAGTGACCTCCCGCGACCCCGAACGGGAATAAGCGGCAGAAAATGGATGGATGGACCTCCCGCGACCCCAAAAGGGACAAGCGGTAGGAAATGGATGGATGGAAGGTTTTGATGAGGTGGCGACTTGTCCAGGGCGTACCACACCTTCCACCCGAATGCAGCTGAAATAGGCTCCAGTGACCCCTCGCGACCCCAAAAGGGACAAGCGGTAGGAAATGGATGGATGGAAGGTTTTGTGAGGTGGCGACTTGTCCAGGGTGTACACCGACTTCCGCCCGAATGCAGCTGAAATAGGCTCCAGTGACCCCCCGCCACCCCAAAAGGGACAAGCGGTAGGAAAATGGAAAAATAGATGGATGGATGGTTGAATTTTCTTTTCAAATGTGGCTTAAATGATCAATTGTAGTAAAATATGTTTTTAAAGTCTAAATCATTTTGTTTTATTAAAAGAATGTGCATTAATGATCACTAGAAATAATCCACTCTTGCAGTTAGAGGGAATCTTTAACCACATCATCATTCAATTACATTTCAATTAAAAATCGATTATTGATGCATCTTTAATTTATGTATATTGATGCATTTTTACATTTCTTTTCATTTCACTAAGTAAGCGTTTATTACTTTAAAAAAACCAGTGCATTTGTAACAAGAAACGGTTATATTAATTTATTAAATGAAGGAAATGTGTGCAAAACTGGAACATTGGTGCCTTATAATAAAGGAGCTGGTTGGATCTCTCGGTGAGGTGACTCGCTGCAGTCAAGCACGTTTTAGAACTGTCTGCATGACTTTATCTACAAACCCCGTTTCCATATGAGTTGGGAAATTGTGTTAGATGTAAATATAAACAGAATACAAGGATTTGCAAATCCTTTTCAAGCCATATTCAGTTGAATATGCTACAAAGACAACATATTTGATCTTCAAACTCATAAACATTTTTATTTTTTTGCAAATAATCATTCACTTTAGAATTTGATGCCAGCAACACGTGACAAAGAAGTTGGGAAAGGTGGCAATAAACACTGATAAAGTTGAGGAATGCTCATCAAACACTTATTTGGAACATCCAACAGGTGTGCAGGTTAATTGGGAACAGGTGGGTGCCATGATTGGGTATAAAAACAGCTTCCCAAAAAATGCTCAGTCTTTCACAAGAAAGGATGGGGCGAGGTACACCCCTTCGTCCACAACTGTGTGAGCAAATAGTCAAACAGTTTAAGAACAACCTTTCTCAAAGTGCAACTCTAAGAAATTTAGGGATTTCAACATCTACGCTCCATAATATCATCAAAAGGTTCAGAGAATCTGGAGAAATCACTCCACGTAAGCGGCATGGCCGGAAACCAACATTGAATGACCGTGACCTTCGATCCTCAGACGGCACTGTATCAAAAACCGACATTAATCTCTAAAGGATATCACCACATCAATCAATCAATCAATGTTTACTTATATAGCCCTAAATCACTAGTGTCTCAAAGGGCTGCAAAAACCACTACGACATCCTCGGTAGGCCCACATAAGGGCAAGGAAAACTCACACCCAGTGGGACGTCGGTGACAATGATGACTATGAGAACCTTGGAGAGGAGGAAAGCAATGGATGTCGAGCGGGTCTAACATGATACTGTGAAAGTTCAATCCATAATGGATCCAACACAGTCGCGAGAGTCCAGTCCGAAGCGGATCCAACACAGCAGCGACACATGGGCTCCGGAACACTTCAGAACACCACTGTCACTAAATACAGTTTGTCGCTACATCTGTAAGAGCAGGTTAAAGCTCTACTATGAGGAGCGAAAGCCATTTATCAACAACATCCAGAAACGCCGCCGGCTTCTCTGGGCCCGAGATCATCTAAGATGGACTGATGCAAAGTGGAAAAGTGTTCTGTGGTCTGACGAGTCCACATTTCAAATTATTTTTGGAAATATTCGACAAAGTTCAAAAGCCCGCATCCGTGATGGTTTGAGGGTGCATAAGTGCCCAAGGCCTGGGTAACTCAGTATTCTTCTTCCTCCAAACACGACAAGTTGAGTTTATACCAAAATGGATACATGGATGATACAGCAGAGGATTGGGAGAATGTCATGTGGTCACATGAAACCAAAATATAACTTTTTGGTATAAACTCGTGTTTGGAGGAAGATGAATGAATGAATGGGTTTATTTTGAGCCATGCAAAACAAAACAAGAGAATGACATAAAATACAAAAGAAATATATCGATACATTATTTTTACACCTACATTGAAAACATTACATGTGACTAATCTTTTGTAGATGTCAAGGGATTTGTATTTATATAGCGCTTTTCTCTAGTGACTCAAAGCGCTTTACATAGTGAAACCCAATATCTAAGTTACATTTAAAGCAGTGTGGGTGGCACTGGGAGCAGGTGGGTAAAGTGTCTTGCCCAAGGACACAACGGCAGTGACTAGGATGGCGTAAGCGGGAATCGAACCTGCAACCCTCAAGTTGTTGGCACGGCCACTCTACCAACCGAGCTATACCGCCACAAGTTCATCCACACCAGACTCTGTGGTCCATGTCTTTATGGACCATGTTTTGTGCATTCATGTTGGAAGAAGAAGGGGCCCGCACCAAACTTTTCCCACAAGATTGGGTGCATGGAATTGTCCAAAATGTTTTGGTATCCTGGAACATTCAAAGCTCCTTTCTCTGGAACCAAGGGGGCAAGTGATTAGGACACCTGACTCTGATCATTTGGATGGGTGGCCAATTAATTTTGGCAATATAGTGCAAATGTGCCCAATTCTTCTGACTATAATAACAGTGGTGACAAGCAATTGTGTCTTCTACAATAGCGCGTCTTTTTTGGGAACTTTTGGATCTGCCTTGGAGGGAGTTGTGGGTATTTTGGCCCTCTCTGACACACTGGAGTCTGCGTGGAGGACCCGGAAGAGATGCGGATGAAGAGACGGGCCTGCAGAGCTAGTAGCTTTGGGCATCGAGAAGGACCAGCTTCGCGAAGCCCTGGCTGAGTGAGCATGTGTCGCACACTTCGGTCTCCTTGGACCAATTCTTGTTCATCCGTGCAGATTGGACATTGGCCGAGAGCTAGTGGGCAGCCAAGGGCGGAGTCGGCTCTCTTAGTTGCTTTATTGGGTCTGTTCCCGTCTCTGGCCGGGGCCACGCCTCCCCTCGGGCAGACGGTGGCCTGGAGCACCGCAGAGGCCACCGCAGTGTATGAAATGGTGTTTTTGTTTTATTGTTTGATGTCAAGATTGGCTCAAAAGGGAGTGGGAAGAAGTAAACTTATTAGGTCCCACTCCTATACATATACAATATATATGTATACAATATATAATACAATAATATCATTCAATTCAGTGGTTGCTGCTATATATTGTCGATAAAAAATACATTTAAAATCACACACTTACAAATATACATATGTACACACACTTACGTAGACAACACACACATATATACAATTTATATATACATACATAAATATATATATATATACACACATACATACACATAATCACTCATGAATACTGAGTTGCATCCCAAGAACACCATACCTACTGTGAAGCATGGGGGTGGAAACATCATGCTTTGGGGCTGTTTTTCTGCTAAGGGGACAGGACGATTGATCCGTGTTAAGGAAAGAATGAATGGGGCCATGTATCGTGAGATTTTGAGCCAAAACCTCCTTCCATCAGTGAGAGCTTTGAATGGTTGACCAAATACTTATTTTCCACCATGATTTAGAAATAAATTATTTAAAATTCCTACAATGTGAATTCCTAGATTTTTTTTTCACATTCTGTCTCTCACAGTTGAAGTGTACCTATGATGAAAATTACAGACCTCTGTCATCATTTGAAGTGGGAGAACTTGCACAACCGGTGGCTGACTAAATACTTTTTTGCCCCACTGCCAACACAGTAGAAGCATTTCAGTCTCACCTTAAAACTCATTTGTATACTCTAGCCTTTAAATAGACTCCCTTTTTAGACCAGTTGATCTGCCGTTTCTTTTCTTTTTCTCCTATGTCCCACTCTCCCTTGTGGAGGGGGTCCGGTCCGATCCGGTGGCCATGTACTGCTTGCCTGTGTATCGGCTGGGGACATCTCTGCGCTGCTGATCCGCCTCCGCTTGGGATGGTTTCCTGCTGGCTCCGCTGTGAACGGGACTCTCGCTGCTGTGTTGGATCCGCTTTGGACTGGACTCTCGCGACTGTGTTGGATCCATTATGGATTGAACTTTCACAGTATCATGTTAGACCCGCTCGACATCCATTGCTTTCCTCCTCTCCAAGGTTCTCATAGTCATCATTGTCACCGACGTCCCACTGGGTGTGAGTTTTCCTTGCCCTTATGTGGGCCTACCGAGGATGTCGTAGTGGTTTGTGCAGCCCTTTGAGACACTAGTGATTTAGGGCTATATAAGTAAACATTGATTGATTGATTGACTGTATATATATCCCTAAATCACAAGTGTCTCAAAGGGCTGCACAAACCACACCGACATCCTCGGTTCAGAGCCCACGTAATAATGCACAAGTAATCAGATTCCTGTCGGTGTTCAGGTGTGCCTCGTTAATCTGTCCAGCGCCGCTAAACCACAGCATCCCGAGGACCGAACACAAACACACAGGGACTAAACAGGTACAGAGCCAAACCCCCCCCAAAATTCGCTGACTCAACCAAGTCAGCCTGTGACTCCGGCGCTGGAACACGAAAGGTCCAAGCAGAGCGCCGTGATTTAACAGCTCTTTTTTTTTCTTCTTCTCTTTTTGCTGCCACAATGATTTAATTCAGCCATTACATCAGTTCCTACCGAATGTTGTTCCTGAAGTGCATCCAGTAACTTGACCATTGCACGCACTCTTGTCTTTTAGCTAATAACTGTCCCACGGATGCGGATCGTATTGATGTTATATTGAACACCGTTACCTAGATACGTTGCCATGGATTGCTTTATTGTTGTTAACAAAAAAAAAGTGTTTTTCCAGATTTGGTTGCTGATTTATTGCTATTTATTGCTAAGGGTTTTAACATATTACCAGCATGATGAGAAAACAATGTTTTCTGACATTCCTGCAGCCGGTTGGGGATCGATCCCCACTCTTTGGCTGTAGGTGTCAATGTATTGTAACCTTTGGTGCTGCAAAACTGTGTTGGACTGCATAATTAAGTTTCTGGAACCTTTAGTTCCTGGAACTATAGGTTCCCGTAGACCTGTGTGAGTTGTGTATCCACTGCATTTCACTTTTCAGGATAGTTTATACCACAGGGGTGCCCATTACGTCGATCACGAGCTACCAGTCGACCGCGGGGGGTGTGTCAGTCCATCTCCAGCCAGGCTTTTAAAAAAAATAGACCTAAAAATGAGTGATCATCAATCTTCACCAAGACGTCACTTAAATGACATTCACGGTACCGGAGGGTCTTGTGAGATGACGCTGGCTGCTGCAAGATCATTATTATGAAAATATGACCGAGAGGAAGGCCAGAAACACTTTTTATTTCAACAGACTCTCGCGCCGTATCTTCCGTCAAAACTCTAAAGGCCGACTGCACATTTCCTATCTTCACAATAAAAGCCCTGCTTCATGCTGCCTGCGCTAACAAAATAAGAGTCTCGGAAAGCTGGCGTGCACAAGTGATGTGCACGCCAGCTTTCTGAGGGATCGCTTGTGCACGCCAGTTTTCCGAGACTCTTATTTTGTTAGCGCAGGCAGCATGAAGCAGGGCTTTTATTGTGAAGATAGGAAATGTGCAGTCGGCCTTTAGAGTTTTGACAGAAGGGACGGCGTGAAAGTCTGTTGAAATAATAAGTGTTTCTCGCCTTCCTCTCTGTCATTTTTTCATAATAATGATCTTGCAGCAGCCAGCGTCATCTCACAAGACCCTCGGGTGCCGTGAATGTCAAGCAAGCTACGGAATTTGCCGCCAATGTTTTTCTTGTAAAGTGTATGGAAGCTGGATGAATTAGATGCCAAAAACCAACCACTTTCATGTGGTATTGTACAGAAAGGACAACTTTTTTTCTCCTCCATTTGAAAATGTGGGCGTTATCATCATTACTGTCTGATTCCAATCAATGCAAGTCATCAGAATCAGGTAATACACCAACTTATATTCTTGTCTTTGTGAAAGAAAGACATCTATATGTGTTACACATGCTTGTATTATCATTAAACACATTTAACTTGTTTACAAAAATGTCTCTTTCATAAATAAATAAATATAAATGATATATATAAATGAGGTAGATCCCCTCGAGTTGGTCAATTGAAAAGTAGCTCGCCTGCAGAAAAAGTGTGGGCACACCTGGTTTATACAAATCAGTTTGGTGACGTATGGAGGATCGGTTTAATATAATTCTACATTTATACTATGTAAATAAACAGACAATATTAGGTCATATATCTGAAACACAAAAGCAACGATATACAAAACGATATGATTTCATAATAAAGAGCATTTCCAGTATGGCCCCTGCATACTTTGATTTTACAGTATGCTGTCCTTGGTGGAAAAATTGTTAAGTGTACAGAAGGAGGAGACGGCACAGACAGGATTGACGTTTAAACTCAATTCATATTTGTACATATCAATTTATATATATATATATATATATATATACACGTATGTATATACATACTATATATATATATATATATATATATATATATATATTAGGGGTGGGCAAATTAATGCGTTAATTACGAGTTAACTCATCAATCTATTAACGCCGACAATTATTTTATCGCACATTTGCGTATGTTGTTTACATGCTTTTATTTTGTTAACGCCTTTTCTTAAAAAGATGGCGTCGCCCGGCGTCGAGGGGCTCTTGGTAAAGATGGAACATTTGGCAAAAATACCGGACAATTCTGCAAATGTCCTGGCTGGCTTACAGCGTGGTCACTCCGGGATCACTTACGACCGCCAGACAATTCTGGATGTGGATAGATCGGGCCGTTTTGGACTGAATGAGGCGTGCTTGCTAGAGCGGCTAGCTAGCATGGGAATACTTTGCCGGCTACATCCAGCGGCCTGTGAAGCAGCGGAGTATATGTGTTGTCTGTCTATTTATGAATAATGCAGACCAGGAGTGTTGGCTGAGTTCTTAACGTTTACTTTCAGAGCGTGCATATCACAACATACAAGATGCCGTCATGGCGACACAACCTATACATGCTCCTCACTCCTGTTGCATGCTGGGTAGGGTAGTTCTTTTTTTCCCTGGCTCATAACATCACAATATAGTACCATGTATATGATGCCTTCAGTTTATCAAAGCACCAAGCAAACAATCGGAAAATTCCCATCATATCAATTCCTAGATATGGTCATAATTATTTTAAGTGCACTACGCAGAATAAACACAACATTATTAATATTGCTACTACGGATAATTTGATCCAAAATTCCCTAAAACAGCCCACTACCTATAATATAGTTTTTTAAACATAAGAGCCCTGATAAAAAAAATGTTTCTGCTGTTACCTCAGAAATTGCCTGTTCAGATGTTATGATTGTGGCTCAGAGATTTGTATGTAGATTATATTTATTTTCCATAACAAACAGGATAACTTAAATACCCTGGCAGTGGCAATAAGCTTAAATGTTTGTTTTTACATTTTTAGAGTTGATTTTCATCAAATATGCTATTTAACTGCTACTGTTTAACAAGGACTGATTTAAATTGTGTTTGCACAACAAATGTTTTGGCGCTTTTGTTCATGTGGGAGAATATTCCAATAAAGGTGCACTACACATTACTTTTGAATTCATTATTGGGCCTTGTGTATACAATGCAGTTAATCGAGATTAATCGGAGAAATTGTTAATCCAATGTGTATGGTGTGCGATGATGTGTAGGAATTAAATAAGTGTTACCGGGACTGTTGAGCGAGAGAGGTACATAAGTCCAAAAGGGGACAAGACAAGCTCGAAGGTCCGTGAGCAGGCAGGATGTCGAGATCCAAGAGGCAGTCAGGGAAGCAGAGGGAACAAGGGGAGACGAGGCACACACGCGGGAATGGAGGTTTGCATAGAGTATGATGTACAGCTTACTGTACAGGACAAGTGAAGTGAATTATATTTGTATAGCCCTTTTTCTCTAGTGACTCAAAGGAGACCCTGCCCCAAGTGGAGGAGTTCAAGTACCTAGGAGTCTTGTTCACGAGTGAGGGAAGAGTGGATGGTGAGATCGACAGGCGGATCGGTGCGGCGTCTTCAGTAATGCGGACGTTGTACCGATCCGTTGTGGTGAAGAAGGAGCTGAGCCGGAAGGCAAAGCTCTCAATTTACCGGTCGATCTACGTTCCCATCCTCACCTATGGTCATGAGCTTTGGGTCATGACCGAAAGGATAAGATCACGGGTACGAGCGGCCGAAATGAGTTTCCTCCGCCTTAGAGATAGGGTGAGAAGCTCTGCCATCCGGGAGGAACTCAAAGTAAAGCCGCTGCTCCTCCACATGGAGAGGAGCCAGATGAGGTGGTTCGGGCATCTGGTCAGGATGCCACCCGAATGCCTCCCTAGGGAGGTGTTTAGGGCACGTCCAACCGGTAGGAGGCCACGGGGAAGACCCAGGACACGTTGGGAAGACTATGTCTCCCGGCTGGCCTGGGAACGCCTCGGGATCCCCCGGGAAGAGCTAGACGAAGTGGCTGGGGAGAGGGAAGTCTGGGCTTCCCTGCTTAGGCTGCTGCCCCCGCGACCCGACCTCGGATAAGCGGAAGAAGATGGATGGATGGATGGACTCAAAGCGCTTTACAAAGTGAAACCCAATATCTAATTTTTTACATATAAACCAGTGTGGGTGGCACTGGGAGCAGATGGGCAAAGTGTCTTGCCCAAGGACACAACGGCATTGACTAGGATGGCGGAAGCGGTAATCGAACCTGCAACCCTCAAGTTGCTGGCACGGCCGCTCTACCAACCGAGCTATAGCTACGTTCTGGCGCCGGATAGCAGGTTTTTCTGGCTTATGAAGGCAGGGCTTCTGATCAGTGAGCGATGCGCTGATTGCTGGCGATTGATTGCAGCTGCTTGCTGCAGCCGGACTGACAAGCGCCTGGCGCATCTTGCGCGCACATGAATGCGCGCTGGTGTGCGCTTGGGCCGTGACTAAAAGTTGGACACCGCTATACTTAAAAGTATCAATATTTTGATTTGAGGATCTATATTAGTGCATACAGATCTGGTATCGATATTTCAGTATCGACCTGCACATCACTACCAGGTACTTCACAGGGGTTAGTGCATGTGCCTCACAATACGAAGGTCCTGAGTAGTCCTGGATTCAATCCCGGGGTCGGGATCTTTCAGTGTGGAATTTGCATGTTCTCCCCGTGACTGCGTGGGTTTACTCTGGGTTCCTCCCACCTTCAAAAACGGGGATAGGTTGATTGGCAACACTCAAAATTGGCCCTAGTGTGTGAATGTGAGTGTGAACATTGTCCGTCTATCTGTGTTGGCCCTTTGATGAGGTAGCAACTTGTCCAGGGTGCAGCCCGCCTTCCGCCCGAATGCAGCTGAGATAGGCCCCAGCAACCCCCCGTGACCCCAAAATGGACAAGCAGTAGAAAATGGATGGATGGATGAATATAGCAAAGTGTGTGATGGTGTTTGTGGGTTTGACATGTGCACTAATTGCCAAAACTAGTTTTATGAAGTAAGATATTCAGTTATAAGCAAATAATACTGAGCCTTTATGATTGAAATATCTTCATTAGTGGTCCTGGTGTGTGGCGAACACGACCAAGCTCTTTATGTGCATCGTAAATCCCCTCGTTCTACATTTGTCAAGCATGTGTTAGCACGGCTGTAACAACATATATAATGTCAATTTAGGCCGTATAATCAAAGTCTTGTTAACAGCTTTGGAAAATAAATGCAAGGTTATATTTTTACGTACTTTGGTAAACTGTGTGCGGGTCGGGAGCACTGACGTCAAAGTCTCCGAGTCGCCAGTTGAAAAACTGCAAAGCCCTAAATCATACGACTCCTGGACCCCCACTAGTAATAACAAACATGTTATTTTCCAGTCATCCTAATCAGTGGTTGTTAAAACTGCACTTTTGCTCGAAGGATTGATTTAATGACTTTGTCGTCAAGTGGTAACTAAGAATGTTCAGCATTTTAAAGCGTTTAATTCGACCTCTTCATTAAGTCTGACACTCGAAAAAGTCCAGAAACAACACAACGTTCTAGGCAGGAGTTGATCTGGCTAACCTGGGGGTCAGCAACCCGCGGCTCTCGAGCCACATGCGGAATTTTAGTGCCGTCCTAGTGGCTCCCTGGAGAATTTTTACAAAAGGTTTTAAAATGCAAAAAGATTGGGGAACATTTTTTCTGTTTGTTTTTGTGTGAGGACAAACATGACACAAACCTTCCCAATTGTTAGCTAGCCCACTGTCTAATATGTTTGTGTGTCTGCTTCACTGATGAGACTATTTGATGAACCTCGTTTTGTCCTACTTGATCTCACCATAATGTGGGCTGTGATGCAACAGTTTGTTTACATGTAAAATCTTCCACTTCATTGTCTCATTTTGTCCACCAAAAGTTTTATGCTGTGCGTGAATGCACAAAAGGTGCACTTTGATGTTATTTACCCGTTGGAGTGCAAATTGTCACGTTCTGTTTTGTTTTAGATTCATTGGGCACTCTTGTTTGTTTTGTCACCATGCCAACCCATCAGCTTTCACCTGTTATGTGTTCACAACTCACGTACCTGACTTGTCTGGACTCACGCACCTGTCATCACTGCACCTATTTAAGCCTGTTGTTGCCAGGCATTAAGCCTGGCAACTACAGGCTTAAACTGTGTGCGGGTCGGGAGCACTGACGTCAAAGTCTCCGAGTCGCCAGTTGAAAAACTGCAAAGCCCTAAATCATACGACTCCTGGACCCCCACTAGTAATAACAAACATGTTATTTTCCAGTCATCCTAATCAGTGGTTGTTAAAACTGCGCTTTTGCTCGAAGGATTGATTTAATGACTTTGTCGTCGAGTGGTAACTAAGAATTTTCAGCATTTTAAAGCGTTTAATTCGACCTCTTCATTTAGTCTGACACTCGAAAAAGTCCAGAAACAACACAACGTTCTAGGCAGGAGTTGATCTGGCTAACCTGGGGGTCAGAAACCCGCGGCTCTCGAGCCACATGCGGAATTTTAGTGCCGTCCTAGTGGCTCCCTGGAGCATTTTTACAAAAGGTTTTAAAATGCAAAAATACTGGGAAACATTTTTTCTGTTTGTTTTTGTTTGAGGACAAACATGACACAAACCTTCCCAATTGTTAGCTAGCCCACTGTCTAATATGTTTGTGTGTCTGCTTCACTGATGAGACTATTTGATGAACCTCGTTTTGTCCTACTTGATCTCACCATAATGTGGACTGTGATGCAACAGTTTGTTTACATGTAAAATCTTCCACTTCTTTGTCTCATTTTGTCCACCAAAAGTTTTATGCTGTGCGTGAATGCACAAAAGTTGCACTTTGATGTTATTTACCTGTTGGAGTGCTAATTGTCACGTTCTCTTTTGTTTTGGATTCATTGGGCATTCTTGTTTGTTTTGTCACCATGCCGACCCATCAGTTTTCACCTGTTATGTGTTCACGACTCACGCACCTGTCATCACTGCACCTATTTAAGCCTGTAGTTGCCAGGCATTAAGCCTGGCGACATCACCCTCTACCACCATCTACTCACCCTCGACACACCCTTGTTATCCATGCCATGTTCCTTTCTCGTTCCAAGTAGGTTTTTCGTTATTCATGCCATAGTGCAAGTTTTGTTTTATGTCCATAGTTTTGCCTTAATGCAAGTTTTTGTTTTCATCGCCAAGTTTTGAACCTCCGCTGACAGCGCCTTTTTTTTTTGTTCCTGTTTATAGTAAAATTAAAAAATACGTCATTACCTTCACATCGTGTCTGGTCCAATCGTCTTGCAACACGGGAAAACAAACAACACCATAGTCCAAGTTTTGACACTAATCAGGCATATTTAGTCAGTGCCTGACCGCAAGCTAAACAATGCTAACATGCTATCCAGGTTAGCTGTATGCACATATTGCATCATTATGCCTCATTTGTAGGTATATTTCAGCTCATTTAATATCCTTTCCTTTTATCCTCTTTGTACATAATTTAGTTTTGCATGTCTCATGACACATGGGCTCCATTTCAGGTAGTTGCTTGTGTGCCATTTTGTTCCAGACCACAGAAAACATTACCTAGCTTGCCAAAGACTGTAATAAATATATTGAAAGAAGACGGACTGCCATTTCCTTTAACTTGGACACACACATTTATACCTTTGGCCATTCTAAGAAAGTCATTTACAGGAGTTATCTCACCTTCTGGGAAGTTTTACTAATGGTTTTTAATGTTGTAAAAATGTGTAGAATAAAATATTACATTTCAATATTTCTGTCTAAGGAAGATTTGCTTTAGCCTACAACAGTCCTTTTGATAGTAAGCTATTGTGAATGACTTTCCTTGTCGCCCGGGTTCCATGGACCACTCAGGCAGGACATGATCGCTTGAACAGGTTTGACTCTCGATTATTTTGCAATAAGCTTTCTTTTGCCGGGTTGGATCGCTTTTCAGCCACCGTCGTCGTTCTTGTCTGCTTCTAGCTTTCGCTGCTGCCGCTCTTCATCCGTCGTTGCAGGCTCTCCAACTCCTTCTGCCCCGATCTCTCCTCCTTCTCCCCTTTTATGCAGCGTATGGAGAAATTGTAATTGGTTACCGGTGTGCGAGCCACGCATCTGGTCTTGCTTGTAGCTCAGCCGCATTCTCCCCCTCCTTGCCGCCATCTTGGGCAGGGCTCCTGCTGCTCGTTCGCCGGCTCAGCCTCTCTACAGCTATTATAGCTAATATAGACATTTGTTGCTTTCATTATAATACTTAAAATCGGCTTTTAATTTTTTACGGCTCCAGGTTATTTTTTGGTATTTTTGGTCCAATATGGCTCTTTCAACATTTTGGTTTGCTGACCCCTGGTCTAACCAAAACACATTTTTGTAAAAAGTCTGAGTGTGTTGTTCCATATATTACATTTTGTGATGTATAAACAATCCCCTTGGGGGTGGCGGGCGGTCTTATTTTGACTGACTGTGTTCTGGGTGTGCAACATGGGAGGGATTTTATTCCCCCTGGCCATATAGTATCTCTCTTTCCTCATGCAATGCACGGGATATACCAGCAGGGAGGGCTTTTCAGTGATTTGAGAACTCCTCTGAGAGCCACCAACTCTGACCACTACTCTAACCTCTTCACCACGTGGAAGCACTAATGAGTATGGAGGGAGGGGCACAGGGGGGGTTCTATAGCACCGTGGTGATGTAATCTCTGTATAAAATTGGGAGATAAAAGGCTTTGGTTCTGCACACATGGAGCATATTTTGAAATGTATGGAACCCAAACATGAGTGTAATTGGAGCACTTTTGGCATCCTGCTCTACTGATGGAAACTATGACAGCAATGTTTAAACTTTTTAAATCTGAAAACCATGAGAATGTACCACTCCTGCTTTTACATATAGACTTGATGTAATGTCTCAGTGTCCATCAAAACGTAAGGAATCAGAAAACTGGTAATCCTCTATTTATTTTAATAATCAAAATGGTCATTTTTACTTCTGGTTTTGTGGGACACCAAAGCAAACTACTGTCTAAAAATCCTACAACTAAAATCATCATAATCTAATTTGCCATTCATACAGAGTAACACCTTGTAAAAACACCATAAAAGTGTCACTGTGATCCACGAGGTTCAATTTATGTTTCGCTTAAGAGGGCTATTCATTTTCCAAAGTGTGTAAATCAGGCAAAAGAAAGAGAGCAAACACAAATGTCCACAATGGCTGCACGATTTTGAAATCAAACAAATAGCAATTTGTTTTCCCATTTTTATCATTTCTACATAAAAATGCATAAAACTGCAAAAATATCAAGTGAAAGAAGACCTGTTACTTTTACACTGCGTCTAAAGGCGCCGTAAATTGGAAAAATATGCAATAAATTACTTTAAAAAATATTTGGCTTTATGCACAGACTCAGAGCTTTTGTCTAAGTGGTTCTCAACCTTTTTTCAGTGATGTACCCCCTGTGAACATTTTTTTGAAATTCAAGTACCCCCTAATCAGAGCAAAGCATTTTCGGTTGAAAAAAAGAGATAAAGAAGTAAAACACAGCACTATGTCATCAGTTTCTGATTTATTAAATTGTATAACAGTGCAAAATATTGCTCATTTGTAGTGGTCTTTCTTGAACTATTTGGAAAAAAAGATATAAAAATAATTAAAAACTTGTTGAAAAATAAACAAGTGATTCAGTTCTAAATAAAGATTTCTAAACATAGAAGTAATCATCAACTTAAAGTGCCCTCTTTGGGGATTGTAATAGAGATCCATCTGGACTCATCAACTTACTTCTAAACATTTCTTCGCAAAAAAAAATAAAATTTTAACATCAACATTGTTGCTATTTTTAGAATATTTAAAAAAAAAATCTCATGTACCCCTTGGCATACCTTCAAGTACCCCCAGGGGTACGCGTACCCCTATTTGAGAACCACTGCTCTAAATCATGCTCTTAAACTGAAAAAATAATCAACAACTACACAGTGTTTGTATTACGTGTGTAATCATAATATATAATAATAACACAAGTAATCATTTAAAGATAAAACCTTTAACTTCTCATTACTGTAAGTTTTTTTTTACCTTTGTACTGTAATTGGAAGGTAAATCACTTTGTTATCCTAGATGAATAAACAAAAAAATAAAATGGACTAATATATGTAAGCAACAATTTAACTAAATGTATTTTTTTTGCCCACTGTAGTGCATAAACTGTACAATACAATGGCAATCAGTGTTTGGGAAATTAGTTTCAGAAAGTAATGAATTATAGTTAGATTACCAAAAAAGTAATTGAATTATTTACGGAATATATCTTCAATAAATGTAATTAATTTCTAAGGAAAGTAATTATTGCGTTACTTTAAAACAAAAAACGATCAAATATCTGGCATATGCAGTTAAGGATATGTCTACACTAAGGCGTTTAACCCCTTAAATGAATAATTATTTAGCCCAAACCTCGTTTCAGCCAAACTAAACTATCATTTATTGTTGCCCTCCTTGGATAATTTTTTACACGGGTAAGTGCGATGTCTATTTCTTGAATCTCCGGCTATTAGCTTTGTATGGACTCATCGATCGTTTACAAATGGAGTTCGTAGCGGAAGTGATGCCAGAAAGACCGCGCCCCACACAGGAAGTGATGTCAGAAAGACCGCGCCCCACACAGGAAGTGATGTCAGAAAGACCGCGCCCCACACAGGAAGTGATGCCAGAAAGACCGCGCCCCACACAGGAAGTGATGTCAGAGAGAACGCGCCACAGCCAGCTTCAAAACAACCTGTTTCCACTCGGAGGTAAAAACACTAGAACAGGGGTAGGGAACCTATGGCTCTAGAGCCAGATGTGGCTCTTTTGATGACTGCATCTGGCTCTCGGATAAATCTGAGCTGACGTTGCTTAACATGATAAGTAATGAATAATTCCACTGGTAATAAGTGTTAAAAATAATGTTCAAAACATAAAACATTCTCATGGATTTTTAGTCCATCCATCCGTTTTCTACCGCACCTGTTCAAGAAGTTGCGTTAAGAAGTTATTTATTTATTATTGGTCAGTGTGGGGCTTGTCCTCCTGGGGGTTCTTCAGACCACCAAGCACCAACATGAGACCCCGTTTCAGGGTTACATTATTGTTTAATTTTTCAATAAGTCTCTCAGTTGCTTTCCAGCAATTGAATCAATCAATCAATGTTTACTTATATAGCCCTAAATCACTAGTGTCTCAAAGGGCTGCACAAACCACCACGACATCCTCGGTAGGCCCACATAAGGGCAAGGAAAACTCACACCCAGTGGGACGTCGGTGACAATGATGACTATGAGAACCTTGGAGAGGAGGAAAGCAATGGATGTCGAGCGGGTCTAACATGATACTGTGAAAGTTCAATCCATAATGGATCCAACACAGTCGCGAGAGTCCAGTCCAAAGTGGATCCAAGACAGCAGCGAGAGTCCCGTTCACAGCGGAGCCAGCAGGAAACCATCCCAAGCGGAGGCGGATCAGCAGCGCAGAGATGTCCCCAGCCGATACACAGGCAAGCAGTACATGGCCACCGGATCGGACCGGACCCCCTCCACAAGGGAGAGTGGGACATAGGAGAAAAAGAAAAGAAACGGCAGATCAACTGGTCTAAAAAGGGAGTCTATTTAAAGGCTAGCGTATACAAATGAGTTTTAAGGTGAGACTGAAATGCTTCTACTGAGGTGGCATCTCGAACTGTTACCGGGAGGGCATTCCAGAGTACTGGAGCCCGAAATGAATTGTTCTCTTTCGTTCTCGCTCGCGCTCTGGCTCCAGCCCCAACCCCGTCTCTCCTCCTGGCTGCTGCTTATAACAGAGCGACAGGTGATTAGATTAAAGGCCTCAGGTGGGCCATCTACGCAGCTCTTGCTGATTTCGAGGCTGATCCTGGCACACCCCAGTTTGCTGCAGGCCCGTGGGCCACGCCCCCTCCACAGTTAGCTTCAGAATAACAATGCTGTTACAAAGAATAAGAGACCTATTATACTCTAGAAATGTTGGTCTTGCATAAAAATGCACGCGTTTAGTTGTGTTCTGTGTTAAAAAAAATATTACATGGCTCTTACGGAAAGACATTTTAAAATATTTAGCTTTTTGGTTCTCTCAGCCAAAAAGGTTCCCAACCCCTGCACTAGAAAGATGGAGGCGAGTCATCCAGACTCTACATGTACGGAAATCACACGTTAAGAGAAAGCGATTGCAGCTATTTGGGATACAACAAAAGAGAACTTTCGAAAGTCCAGGTCAGCTGAGATTCTATTAACCGAAAAACTTTGTCCATGCGTCGAAGGAGAGACAACGAGAATGCGGGATCCCGTGGATGTGATATAAAAAGGTAGCGTGTGCTTTGTATTACCTGGCCGAACCAGGGAAGACTAACTGCAGAAAACATCAAATGCATTTGGACTGGCAAAGCAACGTCTCGGTCCAGAGTATATAAACTAAAGTCACCAAAAACGAATGGACAATGAAAGTGAAGGCAAAAGAGTGACGGGATATCTACATCCCTAGATTGATTGATGTAAAATGTTCTTTATCACATTGTTTACTTCTATGTGTCCATTAAAGATTTGATTAATTGGCTCAGGTGTGATTCACTTCAATAGGGACCCACAGCACACTGGATTCCAGGTAATTAAAATACCACAACACCGGATATTGTTCAGATAAGTTAAATGTAAGAACTTGCACACAAAGCAACACTGGAGGTGACTATGACGTCTGCATTTTCCACGCATGCGTACTCGGTTGCGTTCCGTCGGTGGATGGATGGGGTTAGGGGGTCTTAAACGACCATTTTGTGTGTGTGGACAAGGATAAGGTGAGGTGGGATTTACCCTGGACAACCTAGAAGGGGCCCAAGAGACATTTCATGAGAGCAGAGTGTGTGGAAGTGTGTGCGTGCCTTTAAATGTGTGATGTCATCAAGAGCGCGCTCAGAGAGCTTTTTAGCTCCGCTGTAAAACTAGGAGTTCATCATTCCTACATTCAGCTTGAAATATCTATGGTTGTGAACCCCTTATTAATCCAGATATAGTCTGTCTTGTCCAGGGTGTACCCCGCCTTCCGCTCGATTGTAGCTGAGATAGGCGCCAGCGCCCCCCGCGACCCCAAAAGGGAATAAGCGGTAGAATATGGATGGATGGATGGATAGTCTGTTACCAAGTCTGCCAGGATTAAAACACACACTAGTTTGTTTCCGGAAGTAGGAACACACATTTGTTGCAGGAAGTCAAAAGTCTGTTTTAATATAAAAGGACATAAATGCGCAAAATAATTCGTTCTGGAAATTATAAAAATTAATACTGTAAATATTGAACATATTACATATTGTTATGAATACACACTGCAAAAAAAAATCTAATAAAAAAAATAATAATAAAATAAATTGGCCCTAGTGTGTGAATGTTGTCTGTCTATCTGTGTTGGCCCTGCGATGAGGTGGTGACTTGTCCAGGGTGTACGCCGCCTTCCTCCCGATTGTAGCTGAGATAGGCGCCAGCGCCCCCACAAAAGGGAATAAGCGGTAGAAAATGGATGGATGGATATATATATATATATATATAAATACATACACCGTATTTCCTTGAATTGCCGCCAAGGCGCTAATTAATTTAAAACCTCTTCTCACTACGGCGTTTACCAAAGGCATGCACTAAATTTAGGCCTGCGCTTATAAATTTGAGTGTGATGTAAGAATACCATCATGAAAAGCACATTTAATTAAAAAAACGTTATGGTCTTACCTTTACTTATAAATGAAGTCCATGCGCAGCTCCTTCTGATCAAAAGCATCGATAACTTGTTTATAGAAGTCTTCCTTATCTTTCTTCAGTTTTAAAAGTCTCTCTGTCTCGATGGAGATCTTCCTTTATTACCTCCTGCTTCCATTGAAAGTCCAGTTTAGAAAACTGTTGTATTTTAGATATGTAATCCTCCATGTTAAAAGTGCAAGCGAAAGGAAAAAATAAACAATCGCTGCTCACTCTTGCTGCTTGTTGTCACTTCTTCTGCAGCCGAGTAGTCGCAAGAAGGATCACTAGCGCCCTCTACCACCAGGAGGCGGGAGTCATTTAATGACTCAAATTTGACACACGCAGCTATGGTATATTAATAAAACATAGTGTGTGAATGTGAGTGTGAATGTTGTCTGTCTATCTGTGTTGGCCCTGCGATGAGGTGGCGACTTGTCCAGGGTGTACCCCGCCTTCCGCCCGATTGTAGCTGAGATAGGCGCCAGCGCCCCCCGCGACCCCGAAAGGGAATAAGCGGTAGAAAATGGATGGATGGATGGATGCTTTCTGTTCTTTTTAACATATTCAATAGCTTGTACCTTAAATCCTACTGAATAGCTCTTAATCTTCTTCCCTTTATGCGATTTCAAATGATTGAAATCAGCCTCCTCCATTTCGAAAATGATGACAGGTGAAGTGTCACTCGTGACGTGAAGAGTTTGACCCGGCGGAAATTTTAGGCATATGCTTATAATTTTGGGAAACGAGTTTGACCCGGCGTTAATCCTGAGCCGGCGATAATGCTAAGCATGCGCTAATTTTTTTGCGAAACTAGTTCGACCCGGCAGTAATTCTAGGCAGGCGTATACTATATACCCGGCGGCAATTCAAGGAAATACGGTATACATACTTGCAGTGTGTATATAATCAATCAATCAATCAATGCTTATTTATATAGCCCTAAATAACAAATGTCTCAAAGGACTGTACAAACCACTACGGCTATCACATCCTCGGAAGTACCCACATAAGGGCCAGAAAAACTCACACCCAGTGGGACGCCAGTGACAATGCTGACTATGAGAACCTTGGAGAGGACCTCATATGTGTCCCCCAGGCGAAAGCAATGGATGTAGAGTGAGTCTAACATGATACTGTGAAAGTTCAATCCATAGTGGCTCCAACACAGCAGCGAGAGTCCCGTGCACAGGAAACCATCCCAAGCGGAGGCAGATCAGCAGCGTAGAGATGTCCCCAACCGATACAGGCGAGCGGTTCATCCTGGGTCCGGACACGCGGTCCATCCTGGGTCCCGACTCTGAACAGCCAGTACTTCATCCATGGCAATCGGACCGGACCCCCTCCACAAGGGAGGGGGGGGCAGAGGAGAAAAAGAAAAGAAGCGGCAGATCAACTAGTCTAAAAAGCAGGTCTATTTAAAGGCTAGAGTATACAAATGAGTTTTAAGGTGAGACTTAAATGCTTCTACTGAGGTGGCATCTCGAACTGTTACCGGGAGGGCATTCCAGAGTACTGGAGCCCGAACGGAAAACGCTCTATAGCCCGCAGACTTTTTTTGGGCTCTAGGAATCACTAATAAGCCGGAGTCCTTTGAACGCAGATTTCTTGCCGGGACATATGGTACAATACAATCGGCAAGATAGGATGGAGCTAGACCGTGTAGTATTTTATACGTAAGTAGTAAAACCTTAAAGTCACATCTTAAGTGCACAGGAAGCCAGTGCAGGTGAGCCAGTACAGGTGTAATGTGATCAAACTTTCTTCTTCTTGTCAATATAAAACATTGATGGTTTTGAAGTTGTTTTAGAGGGCTTTGAAGGCTACGTCGACCCTCATGAGCCGCATCTTCCGAACGATCTTTAGGATCCTGGAGGAAATCATAGTGATTGAGAACGATGGGCGAAATTCCAAAACAAAGTGCAGTTCTACCTTAAGCGCTAACGGCTGAAAATTGGTGTTTAAATCAAAAAGCACATTACAGATCTAAAACAGGAATGTTCTTTTCAGTGTTTGTGGGAAATGAGGCTGATTTTGACAGGAAATATAAGTTTTAAAAGCCCAGTGGTGTGGTCACAGCCATCAGAGTACAGAGCAAAATGAAGCTTCGTATCAAATGCATGTATATAAATATACATTTGGAGTGCCAAACAGTAACTATTGTTTTGGATTTCATGATCTACAACATGCTATATTCATCACAGTTTCAATGGAGAGAAGAGATACATGTCAGTTTTTCCACTGTCTCATTACACTGACCTCAGCTTTACTAAACGCGGCTTGTAATGTAAAACAAGACTCGAGTGAGACAGAGGAACTTAAAGAATATCGTGGGGGTTTGTGGGAGTGAAGGATACATTTGGCTGACCGTGCCTTGCTGTAAAAATAAATCAATGGAATAATATTCAGGTGTAGTGGGATCTTTTGAAGTAAAAGCCCTGTGAAGTTGTGTTTTGCATTACAGGCCTTACTGCTGTGCCATTTTACAATAAGTATGTCATACTGCAACATAATTATGTCTATCCTACGATATCATTTTCTATTGTTTATATCATAATTTTGACCTCTGGTCTGTGGCTTAAGTACCTGCAGTAACGCTGTTACCATGACTGTATTTTTATCTCACTTGAAAGAACTTTTCGGCGCTGATACATCACCTTTTTGGGAGAAAAACATAGGACGGACAGAAAGCACAATAGAAGCTAAACCAACGAAACCAGAAGCAGAATCTCCATGTCTAGCATTAAAAGATTACAGTTGGTACAAAATGCGGCTGCTAGACTTTTGACAAGAACAAGAAAGTTTGATCACATTACACCTGTACTGTATATGCCTTTATATACATATATACATACATATACACCTATACTGTATATACCTTTATATACATATATACATACATATATACCTATACTGTATATACCTTTATATACATATATACATACATACTGTATATACCTATACTGTATATACCTTTATATACATATATACATACATATATACCTATACTGTATATACCTTTATATACATATATACATACATATATACCTACACTGTATATACCTTTATATACATATATACATACATATATACCTATACTGTATATACCTTTATATACATATATACATACATATATACCTGTACTGGCTCACCTGCACTGGCTTCCTGTGCACTTAAGATGTGACTTTAAGGTTTTACTACTTACATATAAAATACTACACGATCTAGCTCCATCCTATCTTGCTGATTGTATTGTACCGTATGTCCCGGCAAGAAATCTGCGTCCAAAGGACTCCGGCTTATTAGTGATTCCTAGAGCCCAAAAAAAGTCTGCGGGCTATAGAGCTTTTTCATTTCGGGCTCCAGTACTCTGGAATGCCCTCCCGGTAACAGTTCGAGATGCTACCTCAGTAGAAGCATTTAAGTCTCACCTTAAAACTCATTTGTATACTCTAGCCTTTAAATAGACTCCCTTTTTAGACCAGTTGATCTGCCGTTTCTTTTCTTTTTCTCCTATGTCCCCCCCTCCCTTGTGGAGGGGGTCCGGTCCGATGACCATGGATGAAGTACTGGCTGTCCAGAGTTGAGACCCAGGATGGACCGCTCGTCGGGACCCAGGATGGACCGCTCGCCTGTGTATCGGTTGGGGACATCTCTACGCTGCTGATCCGCCTCCGCTTGATATGGTTTCCTGTGGACGGGACTCTCGCTGCTGTCTTGGATCCGCTTGAACTGAACTCTCGCGGCTGTGTTGGAGCCACTATGGATTGAACTTTCACAGTATCATGTTAGACCCGCTCGACATCCATTGCTTTTGGTCCCCTAGAGGGGGGGGGGTTGCCCACATATGTGGTCCTCTCCAAGGTTCTCATAGTCCTCATTGTCATCGATGGCTCATAGTCAGCATTGTCACTGGCGTCCCACTGGATGTGAATTCTCCCTGCCCACTGGGTGTGAGTTTTCTTTGCCCTTTTGTGGGTTCTTCCGAGGATGTTGTAGTCGTAATGATTTGTGCAGTCCTTTGAGACATTTGTGATTTCGGGCTATATAAATAAACATTGATTGATTGATTGATTGATTGAATTGGGCCAAAAAGAAAAGTAAATTAATTTGTAATTAATTTATTGTCATACACATACACATACACATACATATACATATATATATATATATATATATATATATATATATATATATATACATACACACACACACACATACATATACACGTACATACATACATACAATTTTAAGACAAAAAAAAATAAAAAAATAAAATATATATTAGTGGGACGGCGTGGCGCAGTGGTAGAGTGGCCGTGCACAACCCGAGGGTCACTGGTTCAAATCCCACCTAGAACCAACCTCGTCACGTCCGTTGAGTCCTGAGCAAGACACTTCCCCCCTGCTCCTGATGGTTGCTGGTTGGCGCCTTGCATGGCAGCTCCCTCCATCAGTGTGTGAATGTGTGTGTGAATGTGGAAGTAGTGTCAAAGCGCTTTGAGTACCTTGAAGGTAGAAAAGCGCTATACAAGTACAACCCATTTACCATTTATATATATATATATATATATACAATTTTAAGACAAATATTATATTTGTACTGTTACTGGAATATAATTTTTACCGATATTCATATGTACTTTTTTTTTTATTATCGCACAACTCTAACAAGGATGGTTGTCAGAATTAGTTTGTGAGGAGCCCCAAGATGCAGAGAAGGAGGCAGGCATTGAGTAAGAAAACATGGTTTTAATTTAAACACTAAAACAAAACCAAACAAAGGCTACAAACAAAAAGGTGCACACGCGGCGCATAACAAACTAGGCTATGAACAAACAAATCGGAAGTAGGGAACAAAAAAAAGTAAGCTACAAACATCTACTTAATATAGCTTACTGCTACGCTGCAATCACACGACCAGTAGGAACGACAAGTAGAAAATGACATTGACACGACAGGAGCAACAGGTAGCAACGACAAGAGCGACAATAATCCAGCACTCACTGGAGGACAAAAGCAGGTACAAATAGGAGTGGGCTGATTGACACCAGGTGTGGCCAGGTGTCAATCGGCCGCAGCTGAGGGGAAAACGCGCTTATTAGGGAAAAAAACAGGAAACAGACAAAATAAGAGCGCTGACAGGAACTAAAAACAGAAAATACTAAACACAATCAGAGGAAAAACTAAAACACAAACACTGGTATATTATTAAAAAATAGAGACATAATGATGGGAAAATTTCACGGCTATTGCGACTAAAATGATCACGGTTATTAGTAGTACCACGGTATTGTTGAAGGTGCTCAGAAAATACTTACACGCGCACTATAATCTTTTCACCGAGTTTTATAAAAAAAAAAACATGATACTAAATTGACAAACAATATACTTCCCTGGCAGAAAAAAACATAAAATATTGTTCTATTTCTGGATTTTTGAGTGTTTGAATTTTTCATTTGAAATGGTTTCATTTGCAAAAGTTTTAAAATGTTATTTTTGATTACAAATTGAGTGTTCACTTGGCCCTCACGTCCGGTTTAGGTGACATCACGCGAGTTCACTTTATTTGTAGACAGCTTCGTCTTTTTAAATAAAATTTTAACACAAATAAAACACTTCTCTGTCATATTCCCCTGAGTACAAAGCGATTAATCTTTTCTAAGCGAACACAGCTTGTATTTTCAATGTATGTTGATGATAACTTTATTCATTGTTTACTTCTGTATTTGTTGATCATTTACTTACCAATTGTTTATTCATTCATGTATTTTTTTATTTATTTTTTTAGTTTATGTATTTATTTATTTTTACTCTTGTGTTACAAATTGAGTTTTGCTTTCTCTTATTAATTTTTGGACATGCTGAAACAAAAAAAATGAAACATGTGACGCATTACATTGTAATTGTATGCATGTTTGAATAAACTGACACCATATCCATAAGTAAATTATTATTCGTTATCAGCATCAAAATGTATACTTTTTCTAATTACATTACATTTATTTGCCCTTTTTTTCCCTGATAATTTTATCGATTTTCATGTTTGATCTTATTTCAACAATATACTGTGGGCGAAAAAAAATCAAGCTGCCCTTGGGTCACACTTTAAACTTCATTTTAGGAAAAAGGCAGTACCATTCTGTGGAGAAGCGCGGCTGGCGAACGAGCAGCAGGGCGGGGCACGCTGGAGCCCGGCCCAAGATGGCGGCAAAGAGGCGGAGGATGCGGCTTAGCGGAGAGCGACGCAGCAATCGACTTCAGGTGCGTGGATCGCGCACCTACACACAATTAATAAATCTCCTCTGGCTGTATAAAAGGGCGGCAGCGGAGGAGGGTGGGGCAGAAGGAGTAGTAGAATCCGCAGCAGAACCTGATGAGCGAAAACGACAGAGAGCGAGCTGAAGACAGCGACGACGTGGCGAGGAGTGAGCAGGAGAGGAGCCACTGAAAAGCGATCCGACTAAAAGAAAAATGTCCTTCCTTGATGGTCCGTGGAACCCGCAAGACGACAGCAAGCACATTGTTTTTAATAGTCACATTTAATATTTACAGTTTGGGTCAATGGAAAACATCCACATTAATTGTGTTTATTTGGGGAATACATTGGATTGTATGTTTTTTTAATAGTATTAAAAAATCGTTGAATCATTATATTTAAGTGTCTTCGAATCAATCTGTTGTGAACAATTAAATCAAAAGCAATATCCATATGAACCGATGCCTTTATCTTTTCAAGGCGTGGGAAATTGGAGTGCCGTGCACCGTTGATCCCGGACAGTTTATATATTTCGCTTTTTTCCCTTTGAGCTGTAACAGAGAGAACTGTGTGGAAATGATGTGGGTGGGCCATGGGGCGGTATTTCAACCCCAGGCAGAATCTACTGTGTGAAGTCAGGGATGAGAACATGCAGCTTGAGTAACCACTGTTCCATGTAGGTTCACTGACCTTGTGCAACATTAGCACTGTATTTGTTCAATTCCACTTAAGATAACAAAAGATTGTAATTAGGAGGAAATCTGGGATGAAACAAAGCGGTAGACCCCCGTCCCCCTGGTGCTTTGCGCTGAATAATATTAAGAAAGGTTCCATTCTGCGCTGGGGGCTTTTTACATTTGAAAGCGATCCGGTTTGGGATTTAGTTTGAACTGAGGAGAAGAGAAATAAGACTTTGCCGTTTACAAAGAGGTGGGAACTGTGTGCACATTCACACAAAATCCCCCCCAACAAGCAAATATTGGACCCGAAAGGAGAGACAGACAATGAGCTGGACTTCCAAACTGCAGCACAAATGGAACATGGATTAACTAGCGATATATACAAATCGGAAAAAACTAAACAAAAAGGGATGGTTTGTCGCAGTACAAACATTTTTTGTACAAAAAATAGAAGGTACAAAACCCAAAACCAGTGAAGTTGGCACGTTGTGTAAATGGTAAATAAAAACAGAATACAATGATTTGCAAATCCCTTTCAACCAATATTCAATTGAATAGACTGCAAAGACAAGATATTTAACGTTCAAACTGGAAACTCTGTTATTTTGTGCAAATATTATCTCATTTGGATTTTGATGCCTGCAATATGTTTCAAAAAAGCTGGCACAAGTGGCAAAAAAGACTGAGAAAGTCGAGGAATGCTCGTCAAACACTTATTTGGAACATCCCACAGGTGAACGGGCTGATTGGGAACAGGTGGGTGCCATGATTGGGTATAAAAGCAGCGTCCTTGAAATGCTCAGTCATTCACAAACAAGGATGGGGTGAGGGTCACCACTTTGTGAACAAATTGTTAAATAGTTTAGAACATTTCTCAACGAGCTATTTATTGCAAGGAATGTAGGGATTTCATCAAAAGGTTCAGAGAATCTGGAGAAATCACTGCAGGTAAGCGGCTAAGCCCGTGACCTTCGATCTATCAGTAGTTCGATCTCTCAGGCGGTACTGCATCAAAAAGTGACATCGGTGTCTAAAGTATATCATCCCATGGGCTCAGGAACACTTCAGAAAAACACTGTTAGTAACTACAGTTTGTCGCTACATCTGTAAGTGCAAGTTAGAACTATTATGCAAAGCAAAAGCCATTTATCAACAACACCCAGAAACGCTGCCGGCTTAGCTGGGCCTAAGCTCATCTAAGATGGACTGATGCAAAGAGGAAAACCGTTCTGTGGTCTGACGAGTCCACTTTTCAAATTGTTTTTGGAAACTGTGGACGTCGTGTTCTCCGGACAAAAGAGGAGAAGAACCATCCGGACCGTTACAGTTCAAAAGTCAGCATCTGTGATGGTATGGGGGTGTATTAGTGCCCAAGGCATGGGTAACTTACACATCCGTGAAGGCATCATTAATGCTGGAAAGTACATACAGGTTTTGGAGCAATATATGTTGCCATCCAAGGAACGTTATCATGGATACCCCTGCTTATTTCAGCAAGACAATGCCAACCCACATGTTACAGTAACACCTTGGCTTCATTTTAAAGGAGTGCGGGTACTAGACCGGCCTGCCTGTAGTCCAGACATACCCGCATTGAAAATGTGTGGCGCATTATGAAGCCTAAAATACGTCAACGGAGACTCCGGACTGTTGAACAACTTAAACTGTACATCAAGCAAGAATGGGAAAGAATTCCACATGAAAAGCTTCAAAAATTGGTCTCCTCGAAACTCAGCAGTTCTAGACCTGTCAATGATGTGCGGTATCGTGAATGTTTATTTGGATTCGTGGCTGTCAACGACATTGCGTGGAACACACGTGGATTTGTTTACTTCTTCGTAAAGGTTGATCATCAGTCACTGATGTAAACAATAATGGAATGGAAATTGCATGGTGTTTCATATATTTGTTTATACACAACTTTAACAAAAATTACTACAAGTTAGGTCATATACTATATGATACATTCTATTTCAATTTATTGTATATAATATACTTGTGTGTGTATGTATGGATATAATATATATATATATATATATATATATATATATATATATATATACACACACACACACACACACACACACACACATTTATACACATTTTTATATATTCCATATATATTACAAATATATATATATATTACAAATATATATATATATATATATATATATATATATATATATTTTTTTTTTTTTTTTTTTTTTGAGGGAAAGGGGATAACAACAGGGCACATGGCACCAGCCAGGTAGGGCGGCGTAAGGGGACACTATGCCTATTTTTATTTTCAGACAAATTAATGTATAATGTGGATAAATGTTTAAATATATGTAATATAATTATATACATTATGTTTGTGTTGGAATATGATAAGTTATAGCTTCATTTCATACGACTGTATAAATCAATTATAAGAAAATACATATTGAAGCTGTCATCTCATTTTACTATCTTGTTGTTTTAGTAGGTGTTAGCTACGAAAATAATTCATGACAGAATGAATATATATATATATATATATATTTATACATATATACACACACACACATATATATATATATATACACACACATATATATATACACACATATAGATACACATTTTTTATATATAGACACACACACACACATACATACATACATACATATCTATATATACATATATATATATAACATATACATACACACACATACCCTGCCTCAAAATAAAATGTTTGCCTTGGTGCCCTAAAATATGAGCCCTCCTTTAAGGCAACACTTGCCTTGACCTTAAGAAGTAAAATTTCGAGGCCTGCCAATTCATTAATTCATTCCTATCTGCACTTGTCTCTGTGTGTGTGTGTGTGTGTGTGTGTGTGTGTGTGTGTGTGTGTGTGTGGGTGGGTGGGTGCGTGTGTGTCAAATTCAACCCGTTCAAACAGGAGCATCGCAACATTCCACTGAGATCAAGTTATATAAAATTATTACTTATCATGTGACATCCAAATATGAACATGTAAAATATCCTTTTCCTCACCTGGAATTATTGGGCCATTTCATGTTTTATGCCTTAAATGGCCATGTGTTTGCTCATTGATCTGTATGAGTGTACAACATCAATGATGGTAAATATTTTAAGTCAACTAAGAATGGAAAAAGTTCTAATATAACTTTATCGGTGTTGAAAATGCCATTGGGTTGGGATAAAACATAGGGAAAGTACAGAGTTTGGCAGCTTTGCAGGTTTTTGTAAAACAATATGGAAGGACAGAATAATATCTTGTAATAACAGTGAGTCAGGTATCAAATTGATTGTATTGGATGCTTTATCTCATGAGTATCAAATTTGTTTTCATTGAGGGCCGTTTTCCAGTTTTGGTTGCCCTCAGAGAGCCGGCTGCTAGTAACATCAATAAAACAAACATATATGTACAAGGATTATCCACATGATTTTCTCACATGATTACCTATGCATTTGATTAGTAAATGTTTATTTTACCTCAAATTTAAGAAAAAAAAATTTGTAGATTTTGCTTTGGGAAAAATGGCAGAATTGTACCATAAAATTTACAGTAAAATGGTCACACTATTTTACTGTAAAACTCCGGTGATTGTTTTCTTTTGCTAAAAAAAACATGGTTGCGGTTTTCACAGTGTATTACTGTAAATGTACGGTAAGATTCTGGAAAACGAGCTGTTTTAAAAAAAAAAAAATATATATATATATATATATATATATATATATATATATATATATATATATATATACTGTCATGTTTACGGTGTACAATTTGATGGATAACTTGTTTTGAAATCATAAGGCTAAGTAGATATTTATGTATATTTTTACCCCAATAATGTTGCGAATGTATGATCATATAATAACTGTTACATTATTAGAAAGATAGTTTAAAATATATGTAACTGCATGCAGTACATGTCTTTCTTTTTTTTTCATTCTCTTTTTTTAAAATAAAAGAAGAAAGAAAGAAAGAAAGAAAGAAAAAGTACTTAATGCATTTCCAAGCTTTCACAGGCCATTTAAAATGATGTGGCGGGCCAGATCTGGCCCCCAGGAATCAAGTTTGACACCTGTACTTTATCTGATTAGGTAGATTACAGTCATTTTTGACCACTCCTCTTGACAAAATTGGTGCAGTTCAGCTAAATGTGTTGGTTTTCTGACATGGACTTGTTTCTTCAGCATTGTCCACACGTTTAAGGCAGGACATTCCAAAACCTTCATTTTAGCCATTCCGTTACCACTTTTCACATGTGTTGGGGGTCAATATCCTGTTTGAACACCAGACTGCGCACAAGACCCAACCGGGCTGATGATTTTAGGTTGTCCTGAAGAATTTGGAGGTAGGTAATCCTCCTTTTTAATTGTCCCATTTACTCTCTGTAAAGCAGCAGTTCTATTGGCAGCAAAACAGGCGCAGAGCATAATACTACCACCACCATGCTTGACGGTAGGTGTGGTGTTCCTTGGAATAAAGGCCTCACCTTTTCTCCTCAAAACATATTGTTGGGTGTTGTGGCCAAACAGCACATTTTTTGGTTTCATCCGACCACAGAACTTTCCGCAAGAAGGTCTTATCTTTATCCATGTGATGTAAAACTTTTGACCACGACTATATAATATATGACAACTAGCTCGTAGACAATAGAGACTGACTGAACTAAGAAAACTCACGGGCGCATCCGGAAGACAAGAAACCATTCTGCAGTCATGTGCATGCAGGTTGCTCCGCCCCAGGAACAGCAAAGTTTGACCTGAAAGAGAAAACAAAGTTGTGGCGGAAAGACTGGAAAACAGGTGAGATACTGTAAGTCAGTGGTCCCCAATCACTATTAAATCAACAAAAAAAACACAATATATACATTATATATCAATATAGATCAATACAGTCTGCACGGATACAGTCCGTAAGCACACATGATTGTATTTCTTTACGAACCCCCCCCCCCCCGGTCCGTGGGACACATTTTCAAGCGTTGACCGGTCCGCAGCTACAAAAAGGTTGGAGACCACTGCTGTAAATTTCAATTTTCCCCATAAACAATAAAGTTCCTGCCTTTTGTCCATTTGAATAGAGCTGTATTGGACGTGGGTAGCATAGCATAGCATAGCATATCTATACTCTGGGCAGGGTTCTTGAGGGTGCATGGGAGTTTGCCCAACCAGTCTACATGTGCTTTGTGGACTTGGAGAAGGCATTGGACCGTGTCCCTCGGGAAGTCCTGTGGGGAGTGCTCAGAGAGTATGGGGTATCGGACTGTCTTATTGTGGCGGTCCACTTCCTGTATGATCAGTGTCAGAGCTTGGTCCGCATTGCCGGCAGTAAGTGGAACACATTTCCAGTGAGGGTTGGACTCCGCCAAGGCTGTCCTTTGTCACCCATTCTGTTCATAACTTTTATGGACAGAATTTCTAGGCACAATCAAGGCGTTGAGGGGTTCCGGTTTGGTGACCGCAGGATTAGGTCTCTGCTTTTTGCAGATGATGTGGTCCTGATGGCTTCATCTGACCGGGATCTTCAGCTCTCGCTGGATCGGTTCGCAGCCGAGTGTGAAGCGACCGGAATGAGAATCAGCACCTCCAAGTCCGAGTCCATGGTTCTCGCCCGGAAAAGGGTGGAATGCCATCTCCGGGTTGGGGAGGAGACCCTGCCCCAAGTGGAGGAGTTCAAGTACCTAGGAGTCTTGTTCACGAGTGAGGGAAGAGTGGATCGTGAGATCGACAGGCGGATCGGTGCGGCGTCTTCAGTAATGCGGACGTTGTACCGATCCCTTGTGGTGAAGAAGGAGCTGAGCCGGAAGGCAAAGCTCTCAATTTACCGGTCGATCTACATTCCCATCCTCACCTATGGTCATGAGCTTTGGGTCATGACCGAAAGGATAAGATCACGGGTACAAGCGGCCCAAATGAGTTTGGGTCTCTCCCTTAGAGATAGGGTGAGAAGCTCTGCCATCCGGGAGGAACTCAAAGTAAAGCCGCTGCTCCTCCACATCGAGAGGAGCCAGATGAGGTGGTTCGGGCATCTGGTCAGGATGCCACCCGAACGCCTCCCTAGGGAGGTGTTTAGGGCACGTCCAACCGGTAAGAGGCCACGGGGAAGACCCAGGACACGTTGGGAAGACTATGTCTCCCGGCTGGCCTGGGAACGCCTCGGGATCCCCCGGGAAGAGCTAGACGAAGTGGCTGGGGAGAGGGAAGTCTGGGCTTCCCTGCTTAGGCTGCTGCCCCCGCGATCCAACCTCAGATAAGTGGAAGAAGATGAATGGATGGATGGATGGATACTGGTTACAAGAATGACATAAGTCATAGCCCTTTTAGCTACTGACTTTTTAAATTTTATTTTGGTCCTGGTTATTTAAAGAGTTTTTCATTTATTTACTGAAGAGTGCAAAAGTTCACTCTAAAGTATGAGTGATGTAAAATTGTCTGGACATTTCAAATTGTGGATATTATCGCTGTTGAAGGCGAAATCAGGGAGGATATGTGACTCGGAGATAACTGAAGACAGTTATGATGCGTGACCACTGACTGGTATTGTTGAATAGGGATTGGAAAGTATGTTGGGGAATATGACACGCCTTAACGGAAAATCCATAAAGTCAATGTATCTTCTGCTCATACCTCAGGAACAACTGGTTTTGATCTGCAAAGACTTACATTTCGGTTTGCTGTGAAGAAATGCTCTAAGGTTTTTTTACGTCTTTTGGTGCAGCCACTCTGACATTTATATAGAGTTGGGAATTAATTACAGAAAAAATACATCTTAATGTTGTGTCGTAACGTGGACTGTATGGTGTGGTTTGTTGCGTGGTTTTCCCGAGATGCAAATGAACAATGCGTGAAGGTAAATACATAATTTTAATCTTAACTCAAAAGTAACAAACAAAAGACGCTCACCTTGGAAGCACAAAACTTAACACAGGAAACAAAACTAGCACTTTTACGTAAACAATGGGTAAAAAACAAAAGACTAGTGGCATTAATAAACAAAAACTTACATGCGGTGACGTGAGCAGGGCAGCATGGACTAAGAAATTGCATGAAACAAACAGCGTGAACTAATCACGAAACAGAGTGATGACACCAGAACGACCAACAGAAAATCCATCCATCCATTTTCTACCGCTTATTCCCTTTCGGGGTCGCGGGGGGCGCTGGCGCCTATCTCAGCTACAATCGGGCGGAAGGCGGGGTACACCCTGGACAAGTCGCCACCTCATCGCAGGGCCAACACAGATAGACAGACAACATTCACACTCACATTCACACACTAGGGACCATTTAGTGTTGCCAATCAACCTATCCCCAGGTGCATGTCTTTGGGAGTGGGAGGAAGCCGGAGTACCCGGAGGGAACCCACGCATTCACGGGGAGAACATGCAAACTCCACACAGAAAGATCCCGAGCCTGGATTTGAACCCAGGACTGCAGGACCTTCGTATTGTGAGGCAGACGCACTAACCCCTCTGCCACCGTGAAGCCCCCAGAAAATGACAGGCTTAAATAGTGACATGATTAACAACAGGTGTGTGAGTTCAAACAAATGAGGCAGGTGAAACTAATAGAGTTGTCATGGAAACTAAAACAAACCAGGGTGCGCAAAAACCGGAACTAATGGAGTCAGAAACAAACAGAACATGATTACAAGACATCAATCAATCAATGTTTACTTATATAGCCCTAAATCACTAGTGTCTCAAAGGGCTGCACAAACCACTACGACATCCTCGGTAGGCCCACATAAGGGCAAGGAAAACTCACACCCAGTGGGACGTCGGTGACAATGATGACTATGAGAACCTTGGAGAGGAGGAAAGCAATGGATGTCGAGCGGGTCTAACATGATACTGTGAAAGTTCAATCCATAATGGATACAACACAGTCGCGAGAGTCCAGTCCAAAGCGGACCCAACACAGCAGCGAGAGTCCCGTTCACAGCGGAGCCAGCAGGAAACCATCCCAAGCGGAGGCGGCTCAGCAGCGCAGAGATGTCCCCAGCCGATACAAAGGCGAGCAGTACATGGCCACCGGATCGGACCGGACCCCCTCCACAGGGGAGAGTGGGACATAGAAGAAAAAGAAAAGAAGCGGCAGATCAACTGGTCTAAAAAGGGAGTCTATTTAAAGGCTAGAGTATACAAATGAGTTTTAAGGTGAGACTTAAATGCTTCTACTGAGGTGGCATCTCGAACTGTTACCGGGAGGGCATTCCAGAGTACTGGAGCCCGAACGGAAAACGCTCTATAGCCCGCAGACTTTTTTTGGGCTTTGGGAATCACTAATAAGCCGGAGTCCTTTGAAGGCAGATTTCTTGCCGGGACATATGGTACAATACAATCGGCAAGATAGGATGGAGCTAGACCGTGTAGTATTTTATACCTAAGTAGTAAAACCTTAAAGTCACATCTTAAGTGCACAGGAAGCCAGTGCAGGTGAGCCAGTATAGGTGTATATGTATGTATATAAAGGTATATACAGTATAGGTGTATATGTATGTATATATGTATATAAAGGTATATACAGTATAGGTATATATGTATGTATATATGTATATAAAGGTATATACAGTACAGGCGTAATGTGATCAAACTTTCTTGTTCTTGTCAAAAGTCTAGCAGCCGCATTTTGTACCAACTGTAATCTTTTAATGCATGACATGTTGCAATTGGGTAAGCACGGTGGTACAGGGGTTGGTGCATGTGCCTCACATTACGAAGGTCCTGAGTAGTCCTGAGTTCAATCCCGGGCTCGGGATCTTTCTGTGTGGAGTTGGCATGTTCTCTCCTTGACTGCGTGGGTTCCCTCCGGGTACTCCGGCTTCCTCCCACTTCCAAAGACATGCACCTGGGGATAGGTTGATTGGCAACACTAAATTGGCCCTAGTGTGTGAATGTGAGTGTGAATGTTGTCTGTCTATCTGTGTTGGCCCTGCGATGAGGTGGCGACTTGTCCAGGGTGTAAAATGCCTTCCGCCCGATTGTAGCTGAGATAGGCGCCAGCGACCCCCGCGACCCCAAAAGGGAATAAGCGGTAGAAAATGGATGGATGGATGGATATATATATATATATATATATATATATATGTGTATATATATATATATATATATATATATATATATATATATACACTATAATGCCAAAAATTATTTGGCCGCCTACCTTGACTCACATCCCATTCCTAGCCCATAGGGTTCAATATGACTTTTTTGCAGCTATTACAGCTTCAACTCTTCTGGGAAGGCTGTCCACAAGGTTGCGGAGTGTGTTTATAGACATTTTACAACATTCTTCCAAAAGCGCACTGGTGAGGTGGAGAAGGCCTGGCTCTCAGTCTCCGTTCTAATTCATCCCAAAAGGTGTCAGGACTCCGCGCAAGCCAGTCAAGTTCATCCACACCAGGCTCTGTCATCCATGTCTTTTAGGATCTTGCTTTGTGCACTGGTGCACAGTCATGTTGGAAGAAGAAGGGGCCCTCTCCAAACTGTTCTCACAAGTTTGGGAGCATGGAATAGTCCAAAATGTTTTGGTATCCTGGAGCATTCAAAGTTCCTTTCACTGGAACTAAGGGGCCAAGCCCAACTGTTGAAAAACAACCCCACACCATAATTCATCCTCCACCAAATTTCACAGTCGGCACAAAACCCCCAAACCCAAACTGGCTCATCGGATTGAAAAGCCTGATTCATCACTCCAGAGAACGTGTCTCCACTGAGCTCCTGAGAGCGGCCTAGTCTTTCACAAATGTTTGTAGACACAGTCTCCATGCCTTAGGACACCTGATTCTGATCATTTGGATGTGTGGCCAAATACTTTTGGCAATATAGTGTATTTTTTATTCAACCCTAAACCCTGTGGTGAAGTCCTTCCAGGCCCAGCTTTTGCTTTTGATAACCCGATGTCCGAGTGAATAAAGTGTCAGCTTTGACCTCCTGGCACTGCAGGTCTGGCACAGTCCGCATGACCGTGGTGCAGAAAATGTTTCAATGAAAGGAGATAATTGCATCGTTAACTTCAGTCAATAAAGAGTTGGCGCTTGAGCGAACGGGGGGGATTTATGGAAGTGAGTGGATGCCTGACTTCCTCTGCATAGTTGCTGTTCATTGTTTTACAACCCCGATAGGGATCTAAATGAACCAGATGAAAAGTCAAATCACAATAATTTACGATATCTTTATAGCACTGCCAGGTTTTAGCGAACTTATTTCATATGGTGTGTTTGCCGCGATCAAAGAGAAAGACCGCTGTTTGAAACTTCTCCCTACGTGTGTTGTTTCCTGCACCAGCAGTGAAGTAAATCTCAGTTCCCCCAGAGAGACTGAACCCCCTTACTTGAATGGGGCATTGTCTCTCAAACTGACCTTGATTTGGAGCCAACTATCCCTGTTGGATTGGGACAAGTTGAGCTAGCGCTAGATCATGCAACCTGACAAAGTAGGGCACATGAGTAGAGGTTTTCTATTAAAGTTGATAGAAAGTGAAATAAAATATACATGCATGGGATGAAATGTTAATAATTAGATTTGAAAGGATATTCAGAGGCAGGAGTCTTTAAAGGGGAACATTATCACGATTTCAAAAGGGTTAAAAACGATAAAAATCAGTTCCCAGTGGCTTGTTGTATTTTTTGATTTTTTTTCCAAATTTTACCGGTCCCGGAATATCCCTAAATAAAGCTTTAAAGTGCCTTATTTTCGCTATCTTCGAAACCACTATCCATTTCCCTGTGACGTCATACAGGGCTGCCAATACAAACAACATGGCGGTTACCACAGCAACATATAGCGACATTAGCACGGATTCAGACTCGGATTTCAGCGGCTTAAGCGATTCAACAGATTACGCATGTATTGAAACAGATGGTCGGAGTATGGAGGCAGATAGCGAAAACGAAATTGAAGAAGAAATTGAAGCTATTGAGCGAATAGCTTTTGACGCTATTCGGCCATAGTGTGCGTGTACCTAATGAAGTGGCCCATAGCATAGCTGCCTTATTAGCATCGCCAGTAAAATGTGCGGACCAAACGATCAGGACTTTCACATCTTGTGACACTGGAGCAACTTAAATCCGTCGATTGGTAAGTGTTTGTTTCGCATTAAATGTGGGTATCTAGTTTCAAATGTACATACAGATAGCGTAAATAGTATGTTAGCATCGATTAGCGTAGCATGTTAGCATCGATTAGCTGGCAGTCATGCCGTGACCAAACATGTCTGATTAGCACATAAGTCAACAACTTCCATCAAAACTCACTTTTGTGATTTCGTTGACTTAATGGTTGCAAATGCATCTGCAGGTTATCCATACATCTCTGTGCCATGTCTGTCTTAGCATCGCCGGTCAAATGTGAAGACACTCTGGTACATTCAATGGGGGTCTGGCGGCAGATTTCTTGCCAGTGGTGCAACTTGAATCCCTCCCTGTTAGTGTTGTTACACCCTCCGACAACACACCCACCAGGCATGATGTCTCCAAGGTTCCAAATAATAGTCGAAAAAACGGAAAATAAAAGAGCTGAGACTTGGTGTTTGTAATGTGAAAATGAATATGGCGGGTGTGTTACCTCGGTGATGTCACGTTCTGACGTCATCGCTAAAAGAGCGATAAACAGAAAGGCGTTAATTTGCCAAAATTCACCCATTTAGAGTTCGGAAATCGGTTAAAAAAATACATGGTCTTTTTTCTGCAACATCAAGGTATATATTGACGCTTACATAGGTTTGGTGATAATGTTCCCCTTTAAAGGTACAAAGCAAAGAGCACAATTAGCATATATAGCAGGGATGTCATACTGGTCCCTGACAGTTTGTTTGTGTTTTGTTTGTTCCCTCTGTGTGTGTAGTATTTCCTGTCAGCGCTCTTATTTTGTCTGTTTCCTGTCTTTCCCCCTGAGTGCTGCTTCCCCTCAGTTGCGGCTGATTGGCACCTGGCCACACCTGGTGTCAATCAGCCCGCTCTTATTTAGACCTGTCTTCCCATTCAGTCTGGGCTGGATTATTGACGCTAATACCTGTCGTTGCTACCTGTTATGTCAATGCAGTGTTGCGGTAAGCTATATTTGGTAGCTTACTGTCTTTTGTTCCCTGCATCCAAGTTTGTTTGTTCATAGCCGAGTTTGTTATCCGCCTCGTACGCACTTTGTGTTTGTTCCCTTTTGGTTTTGTTCTTGTTTTAGTATTTGTAGCTTACTGTCTTTTGTTCCCTTCTTCCAAGTTTGTTTGTTCATGTTATCAATGTTATCCGCCTCGTGCGCTCTTTTTGTTTGTTCCCTTTTGGTTTTGTTCTTGTTTTAGTATTTAAAGATTAAATCATGTTTACCTGCAAAATGTCTTCCTCCTTCTCTGCATCTTGAGGTTCCTCACAAACTAACTCGGACACTAGTTTTCATTGAGGGCCGCATGTTAACAGTACATAACGTATGAATTTTCCACTAGATTGTATTATTAATTTTATAAACTGTTTTAAGTAGACTGTCAATTTTTCAGTAAAAACTTTACATTTTAAAAATAATACTATAAATATTGTGTTGTTTTTTTTACATTTTACGGTCAATGGAAAAACAGGACCGCTTTTTTTGTGGGGGGTTACGGAAAAAGCTGGCAGATTAGTTTCCAGAATTTGTGTGTTAAATTTACATTAGTTTTTACAATATTAGATTGTTAATGGAAAAACAGTGCAAGTTCTTTTTTTTAATTATTGACAGTGATACACCATTAAAAACAACAACCGAAGATTTTACAGTCAAAAACTGGCAGCCCAGTCAACAGAATTTTAACGCAAAAAAACAGTATTAGTTTTTTTTTTGTTGTTGTTGTTTTTTTTATTTAGACAAAAACATGTTTGGAAAGTATGATAATATTAGTTGCGATATTGGATACTAATAAAGTTTAAAAGGCATGTAATTTCAAGCAGTACATATATTTTTTTCTGTCACAATGAAAACAATCAATTATATTTTGTGAGAAAATATTAATTACTTTATTGACATTTTATTGCTGGGAGTCTTTAAATGTAAAATATACCAAGCACACACCTTATGGTAAGGATGTCAAACTGTTTTTTATCAAGGGCAACATCGCCATTATGGCTGCCATCAGAGGGCCGTTTGTAACAGTGAATAATGTATGAATTTGCTTCTGGATTTCATTATTAATTATGTAGACTGTCAATTTTACAGTACAAATTTTACATTTACAAAATATTTCTGTAAGTGTTTTTTTTATATTTTTTACAACATTTTAAGGTAAATGGAAAAACATTACATTTTATTGTGGGGGTTACGGAAAAAGCTGGCAACTTAGTTGCCAAAATTTTCGTGTTAAATTTACATTGGTTTTTACAACATCAGATTGTTAATGGAAAAATAGTACAAGTTCTGTTTTGATTCTGACAACTTAACTGCAAGTTTTTCTCCCGTAAAAACAAATGTACCGTCTTTCCATTTACAGTAATACACCGTTAAAAACAACAACCCTATATCGTACAGTCAAAAACTGGCAGCCCACTCAACAGAATTTTAACACAAAAAACAGTAGTAGTTTTTTTCAATTTACATTAATATGCTGTAAAGAAAAACGCAAAATGTATCGTCATTTTTATTAATTTAATGGGTAGTTTGCTGTAAAGTTAAGTATTTTTATTTATTTTTGTTTAAACAAAAACATGTTTGGGAAGTATGATAATATACTGTAATATTTGTTGCGATATTGGATACTATTAAAGTTTAAAAGGCATGCAATTTCAAGGAGTACATATCTTTTTTTCTGTCACAATGAAAAAAATCAATTATATTTTGTGAGAAAATATTAATGACTTTATTGACACTTTATTGCTGGGAGTCTTTAAATGTAAAATATACAAAGCACAGACCATATGGTAAGGATGTCAAACTGTTTTTTATCAAGGGCAACATCGCGATTATGGCTGCCATCAGAGGGCAGTTTGTAACAGTGAATAATGTATGAATTTGCTTCTAGGTTTTGATATTAATTATATACATTTTTTAAGTAAACTGTCGACGTTACAGTAAAAATTTGACATTTACAAAATATTCCTTTAAAATAGTGTTTTTTTTTTTTTACAACATTTTAAGGTAAATGGAAAAACAGTACCACTGTTCTGTTTTTTTTTTTGTGGGGGCTACGGAAAAAGTTGGCAACTTAGTTGCCAAAATTTTTGTGTTAAATTTACATTGGTTTTTACAACATCAGATTGTTAATGGAAAAATAGTACAAGTTCTGTTTTGATTCTGACAACTTAACTGCAACTTTTTCTACCGTAAAAACAAATGTACCGTCTTTCCATTTACAGTAATACACCGTTAAAAACAACAACCCTAGATTGTACAGTCAAAAAAACTGGCAGCCCAGCCCGCTCAACACAATTTTAACACAAAAAACCGTAGTTATTTTCAATTTACAGTAATACTGTAAAGAACAACGCAGAATTTATTGTCCATCCATCCATTTTCTACCGCTTGTCGCTGGAGCCTATCTCAGCTGCATTTGGGCGGAAGGCGGGATACACCCTGGCAGAAAATTTATTGTCATTTTTATTAAATTGATGGGTAGTTTGCTGTAAAGTTAAGTATTTGTATATACAAAAAAACATATTTGGAAAGTATGATAATATACTGTAATATTTGTTGCAATATTAGATACTAAAGTTTAAAAGGTAGGCAATTTCAAGCAGTGCATATATTTTTTCTGTCAAAATGAAAAAAAATCAATCACATTTAGTGAGAAAATATTGAGTACTTTGACACGGGCCTTGAGTTTGTCACCTATGATATTTGGTATTTTGACACGTTTAAGACTCCGCATTAGTGTTCACGTAGTTACATTTGCACAATTTCCCATAAAGTGATATCTCAACCCAAAGAGCACATTGCAAAGTCAAAACTCTGGACGCTTGTTTCATAAAGCTGCTCCACCCATTAAAATTCATTTCATCTATGCTTGAATCCACAAAACAGCAACATTTTAATGTGTTTTTAGAAAAAAACTAAAACTTTTAGATAAGAAATATGGTTTGCCTCGCAGTTTATGAGCACTGTTTTCCTCACCTGCTGTTGACTCGTGATCAGTGGATTCACCCGCCTCTGATCACTAATCAGGAGGCTTTATATAACAGTGTCACCTGCCTCTAGAGACTGTTTCACGGTTTCCCATTTGCCACAGTCACTACATTTCCATGCACTAACTCAGTTTTTTTTTTTTTTTTTTTTTTTAATTTTACAGACAAGACTGGTTTAAGAGGCTTTTGGACTGGCAACCAGGGACAGGTGTGTCTCCAGATTGCTAATCAAGGACAGGTGAGGAAGGCGGCGCTTAGATGAGGGGGAAAAGAGGTGGCAAATAAGAAGTAGAAACACAAATAAGGGGCAACACAGTGGAACAGGGGTTAGTGCGTCTGCCTCACAATACGAATGGCCTGAGCAGTCCTGGGTTCAGACCCGGGCTCGGGATCTTTCTGTGTGGAGTTTGCATGTTCTCCCCATGACTGCGTGGGTTCCCTCCGGGTACTCCGGCTTCCTCCTACCTCCAAAGACATGCACCTGGGGATAGGTTGATTGGCAAAACTAAATTGGCCCTAGTGTGTGAATGTGAGTGTGAACCTGGCGACTTGTCCAGGGTGTACCCCGCCTTTCACCCGATTGTAGCTGAGCTATGCTCCAGCGCCCCCCCGCTACTATGAAGGGAATAAGCGGTAGGAAATGGATGGAAACACAAATTAGGGTGCTGGATAAGAAATAGTACCTATAAAACAAAAGTCATGACAGATATTGTTTGTTCAAGGGCCTCTGCTCATGTATTTTTGAACCAACAAAATCCCCAAATCCGTCTGTATTATAATAAACAATATAAGTTGAGTTATACAAATATTGTCTTTCTAAATAATATAATACTTACTAAATACTTTGACGGGCATCACGGTGGAACAGGGGTTAGTGCGTCTGCCTCACAATACGAAGGTCTTGAGTAGTCAGGGTTCAATCCCGGGCTCAGGATCTTTCTGTGTGGACTTTGCATGTTCTCCCCGTGACTGCGTGGGTTCCCTCCGGGTACATTGGCGTCCTCCCACCTCCAAAGACATGCACCTGGGGATTGGTTGATTGGCAACACTAAATTGGCCCTAGTGTGTGAATGTGAGTGTGAATGTTGTCTATCTGTGTTGGCCCTGCGATGAGGGGGCGACTTGTCCAGGGTGCACACCGCCTTCCGCCCGATTGTAGCTGAGATAGGCGCCAGCGCCCCCCCGCGACCCCCAAAAGGGAATAAGCGGTAGGAATTGGATGGATGGATGGATGGACTGGTTTAAGAAGCTTTTAGACTGGCAATCAGGGACAGGTGTGTCTCCAGATTGCTAATCAAGGACAGGTGAGGGAGGTGGCGCTCAAATGAGGGGGAGAAGGGGTGGCAAATAAGAAGTAGAAACACAAATAAGAGTGCTGGATAAGAAATAGTACCTAAACACAAGTCATGACAGATATTGTTTGTTCAAAGTCCTCTGCTCATGTATTTTTAAACCAACAAAAGCCCCAAATCCGTCTGTATTATAATAAACAATATAAGTTGAATTATACGAATATTGTGGAAGGCAGGGCATGCTGGAAGCGGATGACAGGTGTGTGGATACCTCAGCTGGAACGAGTTATCTAATCACCTGTCTTTTTAGCAGCATAGTTGGTGACCGCAGAGGGGGGCTGAAAAGCCAGAACGGGGAAAGACGGCTGGGCTGAAAAGCACACGAGCGAGAAGATAAGACGTTGAAAGAGAGAAAGACAGTTTTGCTGGAAAAATAAAAGACTTTGTAAACTTGGCCACCAGCCTGGCTGTGCTCTATCGGTCCAAAAAGAACCCCACAACACAAGACTTCTACAATTATCTTTCTAAATAATACAATTATAAACTTACTAAATCAGGGGTCCGGAACCTTTTTGGCTGAGAGAGCCAAGAAGCCAAATATTTTAAAATGTATTTCCGTAAGAGCCATATAATATTTTTTTTTAACACTGAACACAACTAAACGCGTGCATTTTTAAGTAAAACCAACATTTCTAGAGTACAAACATTGGTATTCTGAAGCTAACTGTGGAGGGGCGGGGCCTGCGGGCCTGCAGCGAAGCGGGGTGTTGCCAGGACCGGCCTCGAAATCAGCGACAGGTGCGTAGATAGCCCACCTGGGCCTTGTTATCTAATCACCTGTCGCTCTGTTTATAAGCAGCAGCCAGGAGGAGAGACGGGGTTGGGGCTGGAGCCAGAGTGCTAGCGAGAACGAAAGAAAAACAGACAATTGCTGGAAAGAAACTGAGAGACTTATTGAAAAATGAAAAAAATATCGTAACCCTCAAACAGGCTTTCATGTCGGTGCTTGGTGGTCTGAAGAACCCCCAATAATAAATTAAAACACTTCTTACCCTTAATGCAACTTCTCGAACAAGTGCGGTAGAAAAAAGGATGGATGGATTCAAATGCATGCGCATGTTTTATATTTTGAACGTTCTTTTTACCACTTTGAGTACAAGCGGAATGATTCATTACTTATTGTGTTAAGCAGTGTCAGCTCAGATTTATCCGGGAGCCAGATGCAGTCAACAAAAGAGCCGGATCAGGCACGCGAGCCACAGGTTCCCTACCCCTGCACTAAATACTTTGACTTGCAGTCTTGAGAAGCCCCAAAGTGTGTTGTTTGTTTTTGAGCTCTTATTCTACTGTTACAAAGTTGAATGTTATTAAAGTGACTTCGGAAATTATAGCTTCCACGTCAGTAATACATTTTATTAGACCCTCGTTTATATGAACACACCTGACAATGACATTGCCAAGCTACCCTGTGATTGATGCTGCTTACCACATGCACTGTGCACTCCCCCAGCTACAGCTCCTCATGTTTTTGACATAATGTTTATTTCTTTTTTTCACAGTTTGACAAAATTATGCATTTGACCACACACACAACAAAGTTAAAGTATTGTCACACACACACTAGGTGTGGTGAAAATATTCTCTGCATTTGACCCATCACTCTTGATCACCCCTTGGGAGGTGAGGGGAGCAGTGAGCAGCAGCGGTGGCCGCGCCCTGGAATAATTTTTGGTGATTTAGTCCCCAATTCCAACCCTTGATGCTGAGTGCCAAGCAGGGAGGTAATGGGTCCCAATTTTATAGTCTTTGGTTTGAACTCACAACCTACCGATCTCAGGGCAGACACTCTAACCCAGGGGCGCTCACACTTTTTCTGCAGGTGAGCTACTTTTCAATTGACCAAGTCGAGGAGATCTACCTCATTCCTATTTATAATTTATTTATTTATGAAAGAGACATTTTTGTTAACAAGTTAATGGTGTTTAATGATAATACAAGCATGTTTAACACACATAGATTCCTTTCTTTCATGAAGACAAGAATATAAGTTGGTGTATTACCTGATTCTGATGACTTGCATTGATTGGAATTAGACAGTAATGATAACGTCCGCATTTTCAAATGGAGGAAAAAAAAAGTCCTCCTTTCTGTCCAATACCACATGAAAGTGGTTGGATTTGGCATCTCATTTGTCCAACTTGCATACTCCTTTTTAAACACTTTGTTATGAGAGTAGCATATGTGTGTGGCCCTTTAATGTCTGGCAGCAGGTGAGTGACGTCAGTGAGTGTGCGGGTGGGCAAGCAAGTGAGAAAGCGGTCGCTGTGGGCGGGGGAGAAATACATTGGCATCAAACTCCGTAGCTTGCTAGCTTTCTGAGACTCTTATTTTGTTAGCACAGGCAGGATGAAACAGGTCTTTTATGGTGAAGACAGGAAGTGTGCAGTCGCTCTTTAGAGTTTTGACAGTAGGTACGGAGTCTCTAGAAATAAAATGTGTTTCTCTGCGTCCGCCCTGTTAGTGATTTTTTTCTTAAATATGAGCTCGCAGCAGCCAGCGTCATCTCACAAGATCCTCGGGTGCCGAGAATGTCAAACAACTGACGAAAGTGAAGTCTTGGTATGATTGATGATTGCTCATTTTTATGTCTATTTTTTAATGCCTGGCTTGAAATCGACTGACACACCCTCCGAGATCGACACAGTCGATCGCGATCAACGTAATGCCCACCCCTGCTCTAACCACTAGGTGTCAAACTCAAGGCCTGTGGGCCAGATTTGGTTCGCCACATCCTTATATGTGGCCCTTGGAAGCCCGGAAATATGCATCCATAAAGAACTCTATCTTGTCTTACTAAATGTATTCATTCTTTCCATTTTTTTTTATTAAAGTCAGATTGTCCTGGATTATTCTGGGTGTTGTTGAAACTCTAATCTCTATTACTGCTGTATCTTGGAACATACATTTCCGCCATGTTTGGTCGAGGTAATGGATGCCAACAGCTGACAACTGTCATTTTTTCATATCAATCAATCAATCAATGTTTACTTATATAGCCCTAAATCACTAGTGTCTCAAAGGGCTGCACAAACCACAACACAAACCACTACCACATCCTCGGTAGGCCCACATAAGGGCAAGGAAAACTCACACCCAGTGGGACGTCGGTGACAATGATGACTACGAGAACCTTGGAGAGGAGGAAAGCAATGGATGTCGAGCGGGTCTAACATGATACTGTGAAAGTTCAATCCATAATGGATCCAACACAGTCGCGAGAGTCCAGTCCAAAGCGGATCCAACACAGCAGCGAGAGTCCCGTTCACAGCGGAGCCAGCAGGAAACCATCACAAGCGGAGGCGGATCAGCAGCGCAGAGATGTCCCCAGCCGATACACAGGCAAGCAGTACATGGTCACTGGATAGGACCGGACCCCCTCCACAAGGGAGAGTGGGACATAGGAGAAAAAGAAAACAAATGGCAGATCAACTGGTCTAAAAAGGGAGTCTATTTAAAGGCTAGAGTATACAAATGAGTTTTAAGGTGAGACTTAAATGCTTCTACAGAGGTGGCATCTCAAACTTTTACCGGGAGGGCATTCCAGAGTACTGGAGCCCGAAATGAAAACGCTCTATAGCCCGCAGACTTTTTTTGGGCTTTGGGAATCACTAATAAGCCGGAGTCCTTTGAAGGCAGATTTCTTGCCGGGACATATGGTACAATACAATCGGCAAGATAGGATGGAGCTAGACCGTGTAGTATTTTATACGTAAGTAGTAAAACCTTAAAGTCACATCTTAAGTGCACAGGAAGCCAGTGCAGGTGAGCCAGTACAGGTATATATGTATGTATATATGTATATAAAGGTATATACAGTACAGGCGTAATGTGATCAAACTTTCTTGTTCTTGTCAAAAGTCTAGCAGCCGCATTTTGTACCAACTGTAATCTTTTAATGCTAGACATGGGGAGACCCGAAAATAATACGTTACAGTAGTCGAGACGAGACGTAACAAACGCATGGATAATGATCTCGGCGTCTTTAGTGGACAAAATGGAGCGAATTTTAGCGATATTACGGAGATGAAAGAAGGCCGTTTTAGTAACACTTTTAATGTGTGACTCAATCTATTTTTGTGTTTACTGGAGGTGCCACGGAACAGGTAATCCATGCTACGGTCTGCCCCTCGGATTTGGGGCCATTTGTTATCTTGTTTTACGGTGCGTTTTGGGGAGTAATTACACTTTTTTTCCTCTCAAAAATATTATCTTTCAATTTTGTTTGTTAGTAATCCTTGATTGATTGAGTAACCAAGCGGTGTAATGGATACTATAAAGTTAAGTACCAATAATTGTCACACACATACTAAATGTGGCAAAATTATTCTCTGCATTTGACCCATCACCCTTGATTACCGCCTGGGAGGTGAGGGGAGCAGTGGGCAGCAAGGATTTTTTTCCAAGTTATTTGCAAATCACTTTCAAATGGTAACTTATTATTTGTATTGCCGTATTTTACGGAATATAGGGCGCATCGGATTAAAAAATGCACTGCAAATGAATGGTATTTTTTAAATCTTTTTCATATATAAGGATGGTTATAGGGCGCATTAAAGGAGTCATACATGTTTTTTTATTCTAAATGCAAAATACTACCTAGTGGTCTTCATAACATGTAATGGTGGTTCTTTGGTGAAAATGTTGCATAGATTATGTTTTACAGATAATCTTCAAGCCGGTTTCTTCGGCAGCGTCTTCTCCCCTTCATCTTTCTTGTAGCGGTGTAGCGTGCAAGGACGTTAGTGGAAGAAGTGTTGGAAGATGGAGCTAACTGTTTTAATGACATTCAGACTTTACTTAAATCAATAACGGAGCAGCGTCTCCTCATCCGGAAACAACAACAACGCCGGAAATGTGCCCCGTGAAAAACCAATAACTAAAGTTCCTTGGGTGAATAATGTAAACTCACTAAACCGGTGTGTTTTTGCGCTTTCATGGCAAGTTCATTGACATATATAAGTAAGAACTTTACACTACTTTATATTTGAAATGGCAACAGTGGAGGATGAATGTCACATAAGTGAAGTGAATTATATTTATATAGCGCTTTTTCTCTAGTGACTCAAAGCGCTTTACATAGTGAAACCCAATATCTAAGTTATATTTAAACCAGTGTGACTGGCACTGGGAGCAGGTGGGTAAAATGTCTTGCCCAAGGTCACAAAGCAGTGACTAGGATGGCAGAAGTGGGGATCGAACTTGCAACCCTCAATTTGCTGGCACGGCCACTCTACCAACCGAGCTATACCGCCCCGTATATCGAAACAAGAAGATAGTGAAAAAGAAGAAGCTTATCGACTACGGTGTCGCCACGGACTACAAAGGCGAACATGCACAATTTTTCCGGATTTATGCAGATCCCAAATACTGATCAGCAGGTACAAGAATGTAAGAAATGTTACTTTTGCATAATATAGTGAAACAAAACACGGGATAATATGTTTTACCTTATACACACACCATAATAATACTCGTATGTTGAGGCGCGGCTTCATAGCTTACCAAAGATGTACTAAAACATTTTGATAGATTTTTGTTGTTCTATATTTTCAATGGAACATATAAAATGTTGGCGTTGTTTACTTGAGTCATTGTCATCATAATGCAGTCTACACATATCTCTTATGTTTGACTGCCATCTACTGGTCACATTTATCGTTACACCACGTAGCAAAAAAAGTTGCTTCGAAGTCGGTAAGCAAAACCAGAACTATTCCATACATTAGGGGCACCGGGCTATGAGGCGCACTGTCGAGTTTTGAGAGGGGAATAAAGGGTTTTAAGTGTGACTTATAGTCCGGAAAATACGGTATTTAATTACTTGTATACACCAGTGCTTCTCACCAGTGGTTTGGCAAGCGATGTAATGGTTAGCGCTTTGAATGGATGAATGTGACGTAAAATGCAAAGCAAGCGTTTTGCATATTATTCCAGGTTTACTAAAGGGCTGTATCACTACAGACTTTTATCATTTACAATTAAAAAGTAATTAAATGCATAGGCAAATGTGTAATAATTTAATGAGGGAGATTTTTTGTTGACATTCTGTTAAAACAAAGACATCATAACGCATGGATGGTTCGTGTCTTCGTAAGATGGTAAACTTCAAAAGCAGCATGGGATCAAATGATGATTTCCCTCACTGTAAACGGTAACCTTGAAAAAGCTCATAAAGACACTCATATTAACACAAGTTTCCTGTCTTGGGTAGACAAGTTTCCCTGACAGAGCCACAATGGTTTCCTGGCCCGTGGCCTTTCCGCTGTGTTGTCTGTTTATCGGTCTAACAAGGAGAAAGAAAGAGCGGAAGGGCGAGAGGAAGGCAGGGTATAGGAGAGATAGAGAAGGACTGATAAAGAACAATAGTCAAACAAATGGAGACATTAAGGCTGTATGGATGGAGCGAGCGCACAAAAGGCACATAATAAAGCGTAAGGTAGCCTCCATTTCATATTTATTACAGACTGCTCGGACTCCCGCTATATTTTGTTTATTTTAAACAATTGATACATTAGGTCAGGGGTCCCCACGGCCTGCTGGCATCCACAATCCGGGCTGTGGGATGTCCCAAGTAAATAAAAAAAAAACATGTGTCTGTATATATATATATATATATATATATATGTCTTGATTGGATTATCCAGAGAATAGTGCTCGATACCGTGGTAGAGCGCAATATGTAGGTGTGGGAAAAATCAAAAGACTACCTCATCTCTACAGAACTGTTTCATGAGGGGTTCCCTCAATCATCAGGAGATTTTAATGGAAGAATTCACATACAATTGTTTATATAGGGCACAGAGTGGGTGGGTACAGGCAGGCGTAGGGTGTGGTGATTGGCTCTGTTGTACAAAAGTGGTAATAAAAGATGCAACCTATGCTTGAAAGAGAAACTGTTTATTATATATCATCCAGACCTGTCATCCCTCAACAAGCGCAGTGAAATCATTTCAACATGCCGCCACAGACGGAAACACCTCCTAGGTAACACATGAACCAATCACCACGCCCCTACGCCTGCCTGTACCCACCCATCTGTGCCCTATATAAACCATTGTATGTGAATGCTTCCATTGAGGGAACCCCTCATGAAACAGTTCTGTAGAGATGAATTAGTCTTGTGATTTTTCCAACACCTACACACACATACATACATATATATATATATATATATATATATATATATATATATATATATATATATATATATATATATATATATATATATATATATATATATTAAAAGCTAGACTCTCTGGCGGTGGTGTCAGAGAAGAGAAGTCTAGCAAAACTCCTAGCCATTATGGACAACACCTCCCACCCTCTACACTCGGACCTCGCGGAGAGAATGAGCACGTTCAGTGGAGGGCTCAGACTCGCAAAATGTAACACGGAACGACACAGGAGGTCCTTCATACCGACAGCCATCAGACTGTATGATGCATATGTTCCTTAACTGCACTTAAATGTAGAATATATTTATATTATATATGTTATATATTTATTATCATTGTTTATTATGAGCGAACTGTGGTGCTGAATTTCTCCCAGGGATCAATACAGTACTTTCTATTATATATTTATACACACACACACACACACACACATACATGTACTGTATATATACACAAACAGATCAGGGAAAAACACAGAGGCTATTTCATCCCTACAAGCCTGTTTCGCAGGTTTCCCTGGCTTGTAGGGATGAATTAGCCTCTGTATTTTTTCCTGACCTAACGTATATTCTGCTCTACCTCAGTATCGAGCGCTGTAGAACGGATAAACCACAGAATTTGACATACACTTGTAAAAAACATAATGTCATGGCTGTCTTGAGTTTCCAATAATTTCTGCAACTATTATTTTTTTGTGACCACATACTTGTTGGTCACAAAAACATTCATGAAGTTTGGTTCTTTAATGAATTCATTATGGGTCTACTGAAAATGTGACTAAATTTGCTGGGTCAAAAGTATACGTACAGCAATGTTAGTATTTGGTTACATGTCCCTTGGCAAGTTTCACTGCAATAAGGCACTTTTGGTAGCCATTCACAAGCTTCTGGTTGAATTTTTGACCACTCCTCTTCACAAAATTGGTGCACTTCAGCTTAATTTGTTGGTTTTATGACATGGACTTGTTTCTTCAACATTGTCCACACGTTTAAGTCAGGACTTTGGGAAGGCCATTCTAAAACCCTTAATTGTAGACTGATTTAGCCATTCCTTTACCACTTTTGACGTGTGTTTGGGGTCATTGTCCTGTTGGAACACCCAACTGCGCCCAAGACCCAACCTCCGGCCTGATGATTTTAGGTTGTCCTGAAGAATTTGGGGGTAATCCTCCTCCTTTCTCATTGTCCCATTGGCAGCAAAACAGACCCAGAGCATAATACTACCACCACCTTGCTGGACGGTAGGAATGGTTGTTTCTGGGATTAAAGGCCTCACATTTTCTCCTCAAAACATATTGCTGGGTATTGTGGCCAAACAGCTCAATTTTTGTTTCATCTGACCACAGAACCTTCTTCTAGGTCTTATCTTTGTCCACGTGATGTCAGATGAAACAAAAATTGAGCTGTTTATCCATAATACCCAGCAACATGTTTGGAGGAGAAAAGGTGAGGCCTTTAATCCCAGGAACACCACACCTACCATCACGCATGTTGGTGGTAGTATGTGCCCCAATATCTCTACCACAAAAAAATCGTGAGTTGTAGAAATGATTGGAAACTCAAGAAAGCCATGACATTATGTTCTTTACAAGTGTATGTAAACTTTTGACCACGACTGTACGTGTTTAATTAGTTTGATTGCTCCTCTTGCAAGTATTAAGTAACCACCCGCACAAATGTGAGACTGGAAATACTACACAGTCAGGGAAATTGCAGCAGTGTAAAAGTGGTGGGACATGCAAACTAGCAGCAGAACAAATCATCAGTGTGAGCGCAGACCAGTGTTGGACAAACCAGGGATGTTATGGACAGGAGAGAGGGAGGTGACGGCAACAGACACCAGAGGATGTTATAAGTATGTATTTATTATATATAATCCATCCATCCATCCCTTTTCTACCGCTTATTCCCTTTGGGGTCGCCGGTGCCTACCTCAGCTACAATCGGGCGGAAGACGGGATACACCCTGGACAAGTCGTCACCTCATCGCAGGGCCAACACAGACAGACAGACAACATTCAATATTAATATAAACTAAGGAAATGGAATGCGAACTAGATCCAAAAGTGTATGTAGTGTGAGGCTGTGTGTGTAGTTAGCTGAGGTGTGTGCTACCAAATGTTGTCGAGAGGGAAGGAACACGGAAGTCCGTGGGGAAAGTAGATTATTCAGGGCAGGAGAGAAGAGTCAGAGTCCGTGTCCATGTGAAAGGGTCGAGATCCGGGAAGGCAGTCGAGATCCAGGAGGGGACGTCCAAGGGAGTGAGACGCACAGCTCGAAACCAATGCAACAGAAGGAAAACACTGCGGGCACAAGGGAGAAGACGGGGGACAAATCAAGCACAGGGAAGAAAGGCGGAAGGAGCAAAAGAGAGCATAAAGCTTGTGTCGGCTTACGGTACAGAAGACTATATTCCGGCACGGGATGGCAGGTCGGGGCTTCACGGTGGGAGAGGGGTTAGTGCGTCTGCCTCACAATACAAATGTCCTGCAGTCCTGGGTTCAAATCCAGGCTCGGGATCTTTCTGTGGGGAGTTTGCATGTTCTCCCCGTGAATGCGTGGGTTCCCTCCGGGTACTCCGGCTTCCTCCCACCTCCAAAGACATGCACCTGGGGATAGGTCGATTGACAACACTAAATTGGCCCTAGTGTGTGAATGTTGTCTGTCTATCTGTGTTGGCCCTGCGATGAGGTGGCGACTTGTCCAGGGTGTACCCCGCCTTCCGCCCGATTGTAGCTGAGCTAGGCGCCAGCGCCCCCCGCGACCCCAAAAGGGAACAAGCGGTAGAAAATGGATGGATGGATGGGATGGCAGGTTGTGCGGGCTTATGAGGAGCAGCTTGTTCATCCCAAGCAGTTGCGCTGATTGCAGATCTCCTGCAGCCGTGCGCTTGCAGCAGAGAGGGCGTGGCCCGCAATGCTCTCACTGAAGCGCACGGATGTATGAGCGGCAGTGGCAGGAGTTTGAGCCGTAACAAGGGAGGCGGGATAGCTTACAATTTAACACTAACCGATTTTTAAGCTTTTGACCAAAAATGTCAATAATTTTTCAAGACAAGCAAAAGAAAAAACATATGTGGCTCATGTTAAAATTGGAGGTATTACTTTTCCCTATGCATTCGAGGATATCGTGCATCGAAGACACCATTGTGGTGAGGCTTACTTTTTTAGTTTCCTGAAGTCTAAAGCGTTTAAAAGAAACATTATGCCGTCATGTTGGGTTTTTTCATGAAGTTATTTTTTATTACACTTTGTCACCACATTTTTGACGTCCGCAAATAAAAATAGGATTTAGTGTTGGTGCACAAGATGTACTCTGCAGAAAATGAACATGGAAAATGTGAACGCGGCATGAACTGTCTCTGAACTTTTAACTGCAGATTTATGTACTATTATGTCTTCACTATAAACTGTGCCACTGTATTAGTCACACTTGTGTGCTCGAGCAACCAACCAGCTGGCATTGAACTTTGATTTATGAGGTATTGCGCCATCACGTCCTTCACGGCTGAACTGCAGTTTCAGCAATTGGCAGGAAGAAAATGAAAAATTTTAGTTCAAATCGAGGAAATTATTATTGAGGCCTTACCATTACAGTCCAATGTTATAAAGGTTGCATGTGCTGGAAAATCACATTTTTATTTTCTTGAATGGTCATTTGCTTGAAGACATATTGCTGACACAGCAGTCTACATCTGCTATGTCAGTTAAATTTCAGGTTTTTTTTTAGTCTTTTGGAGAAAGTGGAAACAATTGTTTTGGCCAAAAATGCATATATACAGTCGTGGTCAAGAGTTTACATACATTTGTACAGAACATAATCTAATGGCTGTCTTTAGTTTCCAATAATTTCTACAACTCTTATTTTTTTGTAATTCTTGTTGGTCACAAAAAACATTAATGAATTGACATCATCGGACATCACTTGGACAAAGATAAGACCTTCTGGAGGAAAGTTCTGTGGTCGGATGAAACAAAAATTGAGCTGTTTGAGTCATGATCCGCTGCTTGGATCATGACATATTCGGGTGTTGTATCTCATCTTGTTAGTATTTGAACATCTTAGTTCCTGGTGGCAATTCCTGTTTTGTTATGTTGTCATAGTTACGTATTAGTGTCACCTGCCTCTTGTTTTTTACGCGCACCTGCTTTGAAATTACTCCCCTTATTTAAGCCTGCCTTTTCCGTTACTCAGTAGAAGCATTTAAGTCTCAACTTAAAACTCATTTGTATACTCTAGCCTTTAAATAGACCTCCTTTTTAGACCAGTTGATCAGCCGCTTCTTTTCTTTTTCTCCTCTGTCCCCCCCTCCCTTGTGGAGGGAGTCCGGTCCGATGACCATGGATGAAGTACCGGCTGTCCAGAGTCGGGACCGAGGATGGACCGCTCGCCTGTGTATCGGTTGGGGACATCTCTACGCTGCTGATCCGACTCCGCTTGGGATGGTTTCCTGTGGACGGGACTCTCGCTGCTGTCTTGGATCCGCTTTGAACTGAACTCTCGCGGCTGTGTTGGATCCACTATGGATTGAACTTTCACAGTATCATGTTAGACCCGCTCGACATCCATTGCTTTCGGTCCCTTAAAGGGGGGGGGGGTTTGCCCACATGTTAGGTCCTCTCCAAGGTTTCTCATAGTCATCATTGTCACTGGCGTCCCACTGGGTGTGAGTTTTCCTTGCCCACTGGGTGTGAGTTTTCCTTGCCCTTATGTGGGTTCTTCCGAGGATGTCGTAGTCGTAGTGGTTTGTACAGTCCTTTGAGACATTTGTGATTTAGGGCTATATAAATAAACATTGATTGATTGATTGATTGACAATAAAAGCTAAGATAACAACAACTAAAGCGCTCCAAGAGGAGGAAAAAAGGGAAGGCAAAGCACTATGAAATTAGCACAAAGAAAATGAACAAAAAACCTTAGCAAAACAAAATCAGTCTTTCTCAGAGGGTACAAAGAAATCAAGGAACAAGGCGAGGCAATACTTACTTAACAAGACTGTGGAAGCCGGCTGGAGGTAAATGAGGAGACCATATACTCTGGCAACAAGACGGGAAGACGAGGACTATGTACACTTGAGGGAGGCTGACACAGGTGAGCACAATCAGCCAATCAGGAGAGACATCAGACCAGTGACACAGGAGGAAGGGCAGGTGGCCTGAAAAGAGAGGAGGATTAGACTCTCAGAGTAAGACAGGAAGTTTGCCAGAACAGGATCCTCACCATGGTGTGACACATACTGAATCTAACATAATAGTGAGAGTCCAGTCCTTAGTGGGGCCAGCAGGAGACCATCCTGAGTGGGAACAGGTCAGCAGCACAGAGACGTCCCCAACTGATGCACAGATGGATAAATGGTAAATGGGTTGTACTTCTATAGCGCTTTTCTACCCCTTTTTAAGGAAACCAAAGCGCTTTGACAGTTGTGACAGACTTCCCGCTATCACCTTGTGGGTTGCGAGGACACTTGACACACGACGCATCATAACAGGTTTGATTCCTCCTTAAATCTGTCTTCTGGCCAGTCGGGCGCGCCCATTTCTAGTGCGCCGACACCGCCGTTGGTCACGCCCCTTTTCAGTGCGCGTGTTCTGCCTGCTTGTCGCCGTTGCACGCCTTTCGGCGTCCGGTGCTTGCGTCCGGTGCTTGCGTCCGCTACGATCGTCGTGCTCGTGGTCTGGTTGCCGTGGTTTCCTCGCCTACTACTCTGCCTCGATCCTGCCCCCTTCGCCTCTCTTATGATCTAGCAGCAGATGGAGAGATTGTGAGCAGGTGTGTGTTGTACGCACCTGACTCAAATTGCCGTTCTCGTGCCGCACCGCGTGCGTCACGCCTCTCCTCGCCGCCGCATGCCACGCCTCCTGACCTCCATCTTGACCAGGGCTGTCTCTCTCAGCCCGTCGGCTGCGTCTCTCCACAACAGTATTTCCACATTCACCCATTCACACACTGATGGCGGGAGCTGCCATGCAAGGCGCGAACCAGGACCCTTTAGGAGCAAGGGTGAAGTGTCTTGCCCAAGGACACAACGGACGTGACTAGGATGGTAGAAGGTGGGGATTGAACCAGTAACCCTCAGGTTTCTGGCACAGCCACTCTACCAACTTCCCGACTTTGGACAGCTAGCGCTTCATCTGTGGTAACCGAATCTGTGCCTTCCCTCCACGAAGGAGAGGGGGGCATAGCAGAAAAGAAACGGCAGATCAACTGGTCTAAAAAGGGGTGTCTATTTAAAGGCTAGAGTATACAAATGAGTTTTAAGATGGGACTTAAATGCTTCTACTGAGGTAGCATCGCTAACTGTTACCGGGAGGGCATTCTTGAGCAGTGGTTCTCAAATGGGGGTACGCGTACCCCTGGGGGTACTTGAAGGTATGCCAAGGGGTGTTTAAGCTTTTTTTTTTTTTTAATATTCTAAAAATAGCAACAATTAACACATCCTTTATGAATATATTTATTGAATAATACTTCAACAAAATATGAATGTAAGTTCATAAACTGTGAAAAGAAATGCAACAATGCAATATTCAGTGTTGACAGCTAGATTTTTTGTAGACATGTTCCATAAATATTGATGTTAAAGATTTATTTTTTTGTGTAGAGTTAAGTTCATGAATCCAGATGGAGCTCTATTACAATCCCCAAATAGGGCACTTTAAGTTGATTATTACTTGGAATGGAAAAAAAAAAAACCATGGTGTTTACTTTTTGATATTAAAATGAAACATAAAACAGTATGGCTAATGAAGATGAAGTCTAGTAAACAAGCTTTGTTCTTCCCCAACGCCTGCTTGTGGTTCAGTACAACAAAGAGGAATGATACCTCACACATCGAATACACAATCTTAACAGCCTGTGTTCAGTTCGATGAGATGTAAAATCATTATAGATTGTATTGATGTTATTTGAACACTGATACATCCATCCATCCATTTTATTCCGCTTATTCGAGGTCGGGTCGCGGGGGTAACAGCCTAAGCAGGGAAACCCAGACTTCCCTCTCCCCAGCCTCTTCGTCTAGCTCTTCCCGGGGGATCCCGAGGCGTTCCCAGGCCAGCCGGGAGACATAGTCTTCCCAACGTGTCCTGGGTCTTCCCCCTGGCCTCCTACCGGTTGGACGTGCCCTAAACACCTCCCTAGGGAGGCGTTCGGGTGGCATCCTGACCAGATGCCGGAACCACCTCATCTGGCTCCTCTCGATGTGGAGGAGCAGCAGCTTTACTTTGAGTTCCTCCCGGATGGCAGAGCTTCTCACCCTATCTCTAAGGGAGAGCCCCGCCACACGGCGGAGGAAACTCATTTCGGCCACTAGTACCCGTGATCTTATCCTTTCGGTCATGACCCAAAGCTCATGACCATAGGTGAGGATGGGAACGTAGATCGACCGGTAAATTGAGAGCTTTGCCTTCCGGCTCAGCTCCTTCTTCACCACAAGGGATCGGTACAACGTCCGCATTACTGAAGACGCCGCACCGATCCGCCTGTCGATCTCACGATCCACTCTTCCCCCACTCGTGAACAAGACTCCTAGGTACTTGAACTCCTCCACTTGGGGCAGGGTCTCCTCCCCAACCCGGAGATGGCATTCCACCCTTTTCCGGGCGAGAACCATGGACTCGGACTTGGAGGTGCTGATTCTCATTCCGGTCGCTTCACACTCGGCTGCGAACCGATCCAGTGAGAGCTGAAGACCCCGGTCAGATGAAGCCATCAGGACCACATCATCTGCAAAAAGCAGAGACCTAATCCTGCAGCCACCAAACCGGAACCCCTCAACGCCTTGACTGCGCCTAGAAATTCTGTCCATAAAAGTTATGAACAGAATGGGTGACAAAGGACAGCCTTGGCGGAGTCCAACCCTCACTGGAAATGTGTTCCACTTACTGCCGGCAATGCGGACCAAGCTCTGACACTGATCATACAGGGAGCGGACCGCCACAATAAGACAGTCCGATACCCCATACTCTCTGAGCACTCCCCACAGGACTTCCCGAGGGACACGGTCGAATGCCTTCTCCAAGTCTTGAGGGTGCATGGGAGTTTGCCCAACCAGTCTACAATGATACATTTTGCAGTTAAATAAAACACGGGTGAACATCCCAGGAAACAAACTAAAGATTTTATAAACAAATAGTGACAACGTTCACGAAACATCACCTGCCGTATGTTTCCTCACCTCATTAACTCGCAGTCACAGCAACCGATGGACGCTGTATTGAGAAAAAAAAATGCAACATAAAATAGTTTTCTCCTTTGCTGTAAACTTTTAGTGTGGGGACAAGTGTCTCCAATATTGTCCACACCTGTCTCTATCTAAACAGAGCAGTGCGCTCTTAAGCGAACGCCGGGAAGCCAGGGAAAAATGACGTTAAACCAAGCGCTTGGTTTGTTTACTCTGAGGGGAAATCTCCGGAGCAAAGTCTGTGTAGTTAGTCCGCCGTTATTTTGAAGCCAAACGACGCTAGTGCGCATGCGACTGACTTCGTGTTGCCTAAAATGCATTAATGACGGGTTTTGGGTAATTGAAAAAATTAGACGGTATTTATTGCCGTCCGGAATGTTATCGCGAATTTACATTATACTGGGGAGGTATAGCTCGGTTGGTACAGTGGTCGTGCCAGCAACTTGAGGGTTCCAGGATGGATCCCCACTTCTGCCATTGTGTCCTTGGGCAAGACACTTTACCTACCTGCTCCCAGTGCCACCCACGCTGGTTTAAAGGCCTACTGAAAGCCACTACTACTGACCACACAGTCTGATAGTTTATATATCAATGATGAAATATTAACATTGCAACACATGCCAATACGGCCTTTTTAGTTTACGAAATAACAATTTTAAATTTCGCGCAAAAGTATCACGCTAAAACGTCGCGGTATGATGACGCGTGACGTCACGCATTGTAGAGGACATTTTGTTCCAGCACCGTTCACAGCTATAAGTCGTCTCTTTTCAACGCATAATTCCATAGTATGATGGACATCTCTGTTGCTGAATCTTTTGCAATTTGTTCAATGGACAATGGAGACGTCAAAGAAGAAAGCTGTAGGTGGGAAGCGGGGTATTCCGCCCGCCTTTAGCAACATAAACAGTGAAGTGAAGTGAATTATATTTATATAGCGCTTTTCTCAAGTGACTCAAAGCACTTTACATTGTGAAACCCAATATCTAAGTTACATTTAAACCAGTGTGGGTGGCACTGGGAGCAGGTGGGTAAAGTGTCTTGCCCAAGGACACAACCGCAGAGACTAGGATGGTTGAAGCGGGGATGGAACCTGCAACCCTCAAGTTGCTGGCACGGCCGCTCTACCAACTGAGCTATACTGCCCCATAGCTGGTGTTTCATTGTTTACATTCCAGAAAGATGACGGTGAAGCTTTACTATGGAACAGAGCGGTCAAGCGAACACGGTTGGATTGGACCACATTCACAAAGTACAGTGTGTTATGCAGCGATCATTTTGAAAGATCGTGTTTTGAAGAAGGTCCCTTGCAAAGGACAGAGATGGGCATCGCCACCACACGTCGACTGGTGCTGAAAAAAGGTGCGGGGCCGACCTTCAGGTTGTACAGGTATGACCATATAATCTCACTAAAACACTAGTAACACAATAAGCAGATAAAGGATTTTCCAGAATTATCCAAGTAAATTTGTCTAATAACATATGAATCGCTCCCACTGTATAGTCTTTTTTTTCTTTCTAGTCTTTCACTCTCACTTTCCTCATCCACGAATCTTTCATCTTCGCTCAAATTAATGGGGAAACCGTCGCCTTCTCGGTCCGAATCGCTCTCGCTGCTGGTGGCCATGATTATAAACAATGTTCAGATGTGAGGAGCTGCACAACCCGTGACGTCACGCGCACATCGTCTACTACTTTTTTATAGCGACCAAAAGTTGCGAACTTTATCGTCGATGTTCTCTACTAAATCCTTTCCGCAAAAATATGTCAATATCGCGAAATGATCAAGTATGACACATAGAATGGATCTGCTATCCCCGTTTAAATAAGAACATCTCATTTCAGTAGGCCTTCAAATGTAACTTAGATATTGGCTTTCACTATGTAAAGCGCTTTGAGTCACTAGAGAAAAAGTGCTATATAAATATAATTCACTTGACTTCACTACTGTTTACCGTTACATCCCTGGCCAAGTAAAAAGACAAGGGCTGTCCTGGCATGTTCTTGCCACCGATTTTGGTAAATTTTTTAGGGTAATTACAGAAAATGACGAGGGCGGTCGCGGTAGTTGCCATGGTTACATTTGAGCCCTGTGGTTATATACGGATATATATTGGCTGACGTAAGTTAAGGCGAAATATAATTCCAAATGGCTTATTTAGAGCAATTTTGGAAGAAGGGGGATCCCAAATACACAAAAATGGGTGCCAGCAAGGAAAAATAAAAGTTGGTTTTGCATTATAAGGGCCCCTTAAAGATAGGATTTATTTAAAAAAAACAATGTGGGTTCTTGTTATTTCCACTGTCACATGTAGAATTTGCAATCCCGCCAGAATTCTTCAAATATGTCTCTAATCTTTCATAAAAAGTGAAGCTTAAACTGTCATGATATCATGCAGGACTTACCATAATTCAGCAGTATTTCAACTTCAGCATATCAAATAAAACTTTAGCTTAGTGGGCAATAAAAGTATCAACTTGTGTAATCTTTTTTCCCCCCTCAGGCAGAGAACATAACTCCAGTGACAAAACACAGCTACCCAATACTTTTACCAGACGATAAATCAAATCGGAATGGCTTCCCTAGCTTTTTAGCAAACGCTTTGACATGGCAATAGCTGCTTTCGAACCGGAATGTTAACGGAACTATGTGTGTTTACATAAAGTTATTTCAGTTGAATATATATTGCCATAGACGATATTTGGACACCTGCCTTGACTCACATACAGTGGGGCAAAAAAGTATTTTAGTCACCCTCCGATTGTCATCATTTTAAGTGGGAGAACTTGCACAGAGGTCTGTAATTTTCATCATAGGTACACTTCAACTGTGAGAGACAGAATGTGAAAAAAAAATCCAGGAATTCACATTGTAGGAATTTTAAAGAATTTATTTGTATATTATGGTCAACCATTCAAAGCTCTCACTGATGGGAGGAGGTTTTGGCTCAAAATCTCACCATACATGGCTTCATTCATTCTTTCCTAAACACGGATCAATCGTCCTGTCCCCTCAGCAGAAAAACAGCCTCAAAGCATTATGTTTCCACCCCCATGCTTCGCAGTAGGTATGATGTTCTTGCGATGCAACTCAGTATTCTTCTATTTTGGTTTCATCTGACCACATGACATTCTCCCAATCCTCTGCTGTATCATCCATGTATCCATTTTGGTATAAACTCAACTCGTCGTGTTTGGAGGAAGAAGAATACTGAGTTGCATCCCAAGAACACCATACCTACTGTGAAGCATGGGGGTGGAAACATCATGCTTTGGGGCTGTTTTTCTGCTAAGGGGACAGGACGATTGATCCGTGTTAAGGAAAGAATGAATGGGGCCATGTATCGTGAGATTTTGAGTCAAAACCTTCTTTCTTCAGTGAGAGCTTTGAATGGTTGACCATAATTTACAAATAAATTCTTTAAAATTCCTACAATGTGAATTCTTGGATTTTTTTTTCTTATTCTGTCTCTCACAGTTGAAGTGTACCTATGATGAAAATTACAGACCTCTGTCATCATTTTAAGTGGGAGAACTTGCACAATCGCTGGCTGACTAAATACTTTTTTGCCCCACTGTATGAACTTGAAGTGTCATCCCGTTTGTAACCCATAGGGTTCAATATGATGTTGGTCTACCTTTTGCAGCTAGTACAGCTTCAACTCTTCCGGGAAGGCTGTCCACAAGGTTGCGGAGTGAGTTTATAGGAATTTTTCCACCATTCTTCCAAAAGCTCATTGGTGAGGTCGAGAAGGCCTGGCTCTCTCTCTCTCTGTTATAATTAGATTAGATTTAGATTTATTGGTCCCCGTTGGGGAAATTCCTTTTCACTGCCGTACATTTAAACATATAGACATTACACATCACAAAACCAAAATAACAAAAAGACATCATCCATTCCATCCATTTTCTACCGCTTATTCCCTTTCGGGGTCGCGGGGGGCGCTGGCGCCTAGCTCAGCTACAATCGGGCGGAAGGCAGCGTACACCCTGGACAAGTCGCCACCTCATCGCAGGGCCAACACAGATAGACAGACAACATTCACACACTAGGGCCAAATTAGTGTTGCCAATCAACCTATCCCCAGGTGCATGTCTTTGGAAGTGGGAGGAAGCCGGAGTACCCGGAGGGGACCCACGCATTCACGGGGAGAACATGCAAACTCCACAAAGAAAGATCCTCAGCCTGGAATTGAACCCAGGACTGCAGGACCTTCGTATTGTGAGGCAGACGCACTAACCCCTGCTTTTGATTGATACTTTTATTAGTAGAATGTACAATACATATTCCGTACAATTGACCACTAAATGGTAACAACCGAATAAGTTTTTCAACTTGTTTAAGTCGGGGTCCACGTTAATCAATTCACCGTGAAGCCCCAAAATAACAAAAAGACATCATATAGAAACTTATTCGAGTGTTACCATTTAGTGGTCAATTGTACGGAATATGTACTGTACTGTGCAATCTACTAATAAAAGTCTCAATCGAAAACAGAAAGTGGGCTAATGGCATCGACTAGCATGCTAAGCTAAGGCTAATATAATTCCACTCACCAGGTTGTTGGAGATGAAAAAGATCGGCGTTCATTAATACAGTAGACACTTTCACGGAAGACAAAAAACGTTTTTACTTTTTAGTAACACTAATTACCCCCGGGAAAACTCCTGCTTGTTGTTGGCAGAGGGACGTTAAATGAACAGCTTTGCCGCCATTGAACAGTACCTGCGTGTGAAATGCGCACCCTGCTGTCAAAAGTGAGAATTACATCAATGTGTTTATCCCATTACTTTATTAGGGACCGAATGTCCCTTTCGAACAGAGGACCCTATTGTATCTGTAAGGTTTTATTATTATTAGGGACCGAATGTCCCTTGGGGACAGAAGACTCTATTGTATCTGTAAGGTTTTATTATTATTAGGGATTGAATGTACCTTTCGGACAGAGGACCCTATTGTATCTGTAAGGTTTTATTATTATTAGGGACCGGATGTCCCTTGGGGACAGAGGACCCTATTGTATCTGTAAGGTTTTATTATTATTAGGGACCGAATGTCCCTTGGGGACAGAAGACTCTATTGTATCTGTAAGGTTTTATTATTATTATTAGGGACCGAATGTCCCTTGGGGACAGAAGACTCTATTGTATCTGTAAGGTTTTATTATTATTATTAGGGACCGAATGTCCCTTGGGGACAGAGGACCCTATTGTATCTGTAAGGTTTTATTATTATTAGGGACCGAATGTCCCTTTGGGACAGAGGACCCTATTTTATCTGTAAGGTTTTATTATTATTAGGGACCAAATGTCCCTTTCGGACAGAGGACCCTATTGTATCTGTAAGGTTTTATTATTATTAGGGACCGAATGTCCCTTGGGGACAGAGAACTCTATTGTATCTGTAAGGTTTTATTGTTATTATTAGGGACCGAATGTCCCTTGGGAACAGAGGACCCTATTGTATCTGTAAGGTTTTAGTATTATTAGGGGTTGAATGTACCTTTCGGACAGAGGACCCTATTGTATCTGTAAGGTTTTATTATTATTAGGGACCGAATGTCCCTTGGGGACAGAGGACCCTATTGTATCTGTAAGGTTTTATTATTATTAGGGACCGAATGTCCCTTGGGGACAGAGGACCCTATTGTATCTGTAAGGTTTTATTATTTATTCTTTTTATTTTTCTTTATTATTCCGCCGCCTCTTCGAGCTGTAATGTGACCCCCTTAACATGCTTCAAAACTCACCAAATTTTACACACACATCGGGACTGGTAAAAATTGCCATCTAATAAAAAACCAAACCTCAAAAATCCAAACTGCGCTCTAGCGCCCCCTAGGAAAAAACAGAAAAAACAGCTTGTAACTTTCGTTAGGAATGGCGTACATATATGAAACCTCTATGTAGGTCTGATTTAGACCTATATTTCATAAAATGACTTTCTTCAGCAAAAATCTACAGGAAGTTGGTAAAAATTTAACCCCCTTAACATGCTTTAAAACTCACCAAACTGGACACACACATCGGGACTGGCAAAAATTGCGATCTAATAAAAAATAAAAAATAAACTCTAAATTGCGCTCTAGCGCCCCCTAGGAATAAAACACAGACAAAACTGCTCCTAGGAAGAAAACACAGACAGAGCTGCTTGTAACTTTCGGTAGGAATGTTGGAGAGACATGAAACAAAAATTTCCATGTAGGTCTCACTTAGACCTATATTTTAATAATTGACATCCTTCAGCAAAAATCAACAGGAAGTTGGCAATTACCCCTTCAAAACAAAAGTTTTGTAAAAAACCGTCACCTTATTTCCAAACATTATGAGTGACAGAAAGAAACACCAGTGTGACCCCAGGATGCAGGGAAGGTAGGTAACGTGAAGGTAAAGATATGTTGAATGGGTAAAGGCAGGAAACACCAGCAAAAGTCGGTCCCGTCCATCGCTGCTTGCAGCTTTAAGTATTATTTATTATTTTTATTACACACTGATCATTTTTAGTCGTAACATTTATAATAATTATTATAGTGTGCTATATGTATGTCCTTCCTTTTTGGGACCCCACTATAGTCCCAGTTCGGGGGTTGCTCTTTACCATGAATTGATTAACGTGGACCCCGACCTAAACAAGTTGAAAAACGTATCCATTTAGTGGTCAATTGTACAGAATATGTACTGTACTGTGCAATCTACTAATAAAAGTTTCAATCAATCAATCGAAATTAAAAAAAAGTGTCATTGTCCAGTAACCAGAGGGTTCCCGGTTCGAATCCCGCTTACTCCATCCCAGTCGCTGCTGTTGTGTCCTTGAGCAGGACACTTTGGCCACCTCGCCCTCTGGGTCACCCAAACAAGGACGCTTCAGATGCTGCAGAATGGCTGCCCACTGCTCACCGAGAGGATGGGTTAAACCAGGGGTGTCAAAATCATTTTAGATCGGGGGCCACATGGAGAAAAATCTACTCCCAAGTGAGCGGGACTGGTAAAATAACGGCACGATAACTTAAAAATAAAGACAACTTCTGATTGTTGTATTTGTTTAAGAATAAAACAAACTGTGGAGAGGCGGGGCAGGGCACGCTGTAGCCCTGCCCAAGATGGCGGCAAAATGTGTCTTTGGATTCAACCCAAGGGTGTGAAACGTACGGCTTGCTGGATCACGAACAGGTTTTAAACCGGCACTCGGGATAAGTTTGCTAAGTATAAAAATGAGCCAAAATTTTTGACTGAAAGAAGCTGCTGTTCTAAATGTGTCCACTAGATGTCGCAATAGCAATTCTTTGTATCTGTAGATGATGCTACATATGTAAATAAATAAATAAACCTCATGTTGTTAATGCACCAGTCGAGGAAATTGAGCAAACTACCAAAATAACATCCTCTAATTTGATTTGATATCATTTTTTGGGATTGAAAATTAACAACAATGAGTTGACTGATGAACATCATCACATAATTTATTCAGAAAGTATAAATAACAACAAGTAAAGAGAGAATACTATCAACCGCAACATGTAAGTGGAAAAAAAAAACCCCAACGACGTTATGATTTGTACATTTTCAGAATGTGCTTGTGTGGAGAGGCGCGGCCGACGGGTCGACGGCGGGGCAGGGCACGCTGTAGCCCTGCCCAAGATGGCGGCAAAATGTGTCTTTGGATTCAACCCAAGGGTGTCAAACGTACGGCTTGCTGGATCACGAACAGGTTTTAAACCGGCACTCGGGATAAGTCTGCTAAGTATAAAAATGAGCCAAAATTTTTGACTGAAAGAAGCTGCTGTTCTAAATGTGTCCACTAGATGTCGCAATAGCAATTCTTTGTATCTGTAGATGATGCTACATATGTAAAAAATAAATAAATAAATAAACCACATGTTGTTAATGCACCAGTCGAGGAAATTGAGCAAACAACCAAAATAACATCCTCTAATTTGATTTGATATCATTTTTTGGGATTGAAAATTAACAACAATGAGTTGACTGATGAACATCATCACATAATTTATTCAGAAAGTATAAATAACGACAAGTAAAGAGAGAATACTATCAACCGCAACATGTAAGTGGAAAAAAAAACCCCAACGACGTTATGATTTGTACATTTTCAGAATGTGCTTGTGTGGAGAGGCGCGGCCGACGGGTCGAGGGCGGGGCTGGGCACGCTGTAGCCCTGACCAAGATGGCGGCAAGGAGGCGGCGAATGCGGCGGAGCGGAGAGGCGGGGTCCGTGGCTCACACACCGGGAAAGGATTAACATTTCTCCTGACACTGTAGAAAAAGGGAGGAAGGAGGAGAGTCCGAAGCGCATGAGAAGCGAGAGCAACACAGAGCGCAAGACGAGAACGACGACGACGCTCGCTTCTCATGCGCTTCGGACTCTCCTCCTTCCTCCCTCTTTATACAGTGTCAGGAGAAATGTTAATCGTTTCCACATGAACCACGCACCTGAATTCGATTGCGGCGGCGTCGCTCCCTCCCCACTCCGCTGCATTCTCCGCCTCCTTGCCGCCATCTTGGGCAGGGCTACAGCGTGCCCCGCCGTCGACCCGTCGGCTGCGCCTCTCCACACAAGCACATTCTGAAAATGTACATATCATAACGCCGTTGGAGTTTTTTTCTTTACACTTACATGTTGCGGTTAATAGTGTTCTCTCTTTATTTGTCGTTATTTATACTTTCTGAATAAATTATGTGATAATGTTCATCAGTCAACTCATTGGTGTTCATTTTCAATCCCCAAAAATTATATCAAATCAAATTAGAGGATGTTTTTTTGGTAGTTTGCTCAATTTCCTCGACTGGTGCATTAACAACATGTGGTTTATTTATTTATTTACATATGTAGCATCATCTACAAAGATACAAAGAATTGCTATTGCGACATCTAGTGGACACATTGAGAACAGCAGCTTCTTTCATTCCAAAATGTTGGCTCATTTTTATACTTCGCAAACTTATTCCAAGTTTAAAACCTGTTCGTGATCCGGCAAGCCGTACGTTTGACACCCTTGGGTTGAATCCAAAGACACTTTTTTTTTTAACATTATACAAGCGAGGGGAAAGGTTCTGAAACACACGACACATAACTTCCTTGAAACTTCAATAATTTATTGACCACAAAAGCACCACATAAATACTGTGTTACATTACAGTATAGTGGGTTACAAAAACGTCATCACATCAAAAATAAGAACAAATAAACACAAACAACAACAAAAAACAGCTCTACCATGACAGAGTATGCTTCAAATGCCGAGAAATTGGATTTTTATTTATTTTGATTTTTTTAAATGCCTGAATTAGGCTGGGGTCAACAACGCTTATGTGATAACTACCCGACTAAACTACAAATCAAGATGTGTATTTCGACTTACTAAAAAAATGAAACAGCATCAGTGCAATTTGCTTTAAAAGCCAATGACTAGACATAAATTGCGTATGAAACAAAAAAAGTTTGTCTATAAAGGTCACCTTTTTAAGCATTCACACACAGCATCGACATTTTTGGAACAAGGATGAGGTGATGGAAGAAAAGTAAGAATAATAATACATCTTTTTTGTGGCAGCGTAGGAGAAAGTTATGCATGCGTTTTGCACTTTTGCATTGCTCATAACTGTGGTGCATTCAAGGACCCCGGATGAAAGGTAGAAACAGAGGTGTTATGAGTTTACAGTACACTAATAATTATGATACGTTATTAGGTGTATCAGATAATCTTGGTTTTAAACGTGACATATTTAAAGTCATATTTAAGTGAATAATGTTTGTATGATCATTTAAATCAGGGGTGCTCACACTTTTTCTGCAGGCGAGCTACTTTTCAATTGACCAACTCGAGGGGATCTACCTCATTTATATATATCATTTATATTTATTTATTTATGAAAGAGACATTTTTGTAAACAAGTTAAATGTGTTTAATGATAATACAAGCATGTGTAACACATATAGATGTCTTTCTTTCACAAAGACAAGAATATAAGTTGGTGTATTACCTGATTCTGATGACTTGCATTGATTGGAATCAGACAGTAATGATGATAACGCCCACATTTTCAAATGGAGGAGAAAAAAAGTCCTCCTTTCTGTACAATACCACATGAAAGTGGTTGGTTTTTGGCATCTAATTCATCCAGCTTCCATACACTTTACAAGAAAAACATTGGCGGCAAATTCCGTAGCTTGCTTGATTGACATTCACGGCACCCGAGGGTCTTGTGAGATGACGCTGGCTGCTGCCAGTTCATTATTAGGAAAAAATGACACAGAGGAAGGCGAGAAACACTTTTTATTTCAACAGACTTTCCCTTCCGTCAAAACTCTAAAGGCCGACTGCACATTTCCTATCTTCACAATAAAAGCCCTGCTTCATGCTGCCTGGGCTAACAAAATAAGAGTCTCGGAAAGCTGGCGTGCACAAGTGATGTGCACGCCAGCTTTCTGAGGGATCGCTTGTGCACGCCAGTTTTCCGAGACTCTGTATTTAGTTAGCGCAGGCAGCATGAAGCAGGGCTTTTATTGTGAAGATAGGAAATGTGCAGTCGGCCTTTAGAGTTTTGACGGAAGGTACGGCGCGAGAGTCTGTTGAAATAAAAAGTGTTTCTGGCCTTCCTCTCGGTCATATTTTCATAATAATGATCTTGCAGCAGCCAGCGTCATCTCACAAGACCCTCCGGTACCGTGAATGTCATTTAAGTGACGTCTTGGTGAAGATTGATGATCACTCATTTTTAGGTCTATTTTTTTTAAAAGCCTGGCTGGAGATGGACTGACACACCCCCCGCGGTCGACTGGTAGCTCGCGATCGACGTAATGGGCACCCCTGATTTAAATACATATTTTGCCCACTTTATATTGGATTTGTTGGTATTTTTTGGTGAAAAATAAAGAATAAACAACATTTTTTAAGGGGTTTATCTAGATTTGTTAACGTCATTTAAAAAAAAAAAATAATCAAGGTTTGTTTACATGCGTTTTTAATAACGTTTTAGTGCATGTAAACATACCGAGTGTGTGTTTATAGGGGGAGGGGGGGGGGGGCACGTTGGGTTTAGAGTGGGATGTGGAAAGGGGGGGCTTTAGGAGTCTTGTGAATGCAGGCCCAGAATTTGTGGTACACCCCTGCCCCGGGGACGCTCACAATAGGTCGTTTGCCTTGCTAGTGGAAAAAACAGCTCTTCGGTCGCCCCCTTTTCTATGGAATGAGACAATTTAGGAGAGAAACATGCTCGGGGTGTCAAACTCAAGGCCTGGGGGCCAAATCTGGCCCGCCACATTATTTAACGTGGCCCGCGAAAATCCTAGAAATAACACACGTTAATAAAATGCCTAACCTTATCTTACTAAATATCCATCCGACGTCGGGTCGCGGGGGCAGCAGCCTAAGCAGGGAAGCCCAGACTTCCCTCTCCCCAGCCACTTCGTCTAGCTCTTCCCGGGGGATCCCGAGGCGTTCCCAGGCCAGCCGGGAGACATAGTCTTCCCAACATGTCCTGGGTCTTCCCCGTGGCCTCCTACCGGTTGGACGTGCCCTAAAAACCTCCCTCGGGAGGCGTTCGAGTGGCATCCTGACCAGATGCCCGAACCACCTCATCTGGCTCCGAGGCTTTACTTTGAGTTCCTCCCGGATGGCAGAGCTTCTCACCCTATCTCTAAGGGAGAGACCCAAACTCATTTGGGCCGCTTGTACCCGTGATCTTATCCTTTCGGTCATGACCCAAAGCTCATGACCATAGGTGAGGATGGGAACGTAGATCGACCGGTAAATTGAGAGCTTTGCCTTCCGGCTCAGCTCCTTCTTCACCACAACGGAGCGATACAACGTCCGCATTACTGAAGACGCCGCACTAAATATATTTGTCCTTTTGACATAAAAAAAATCATGTACTGCATGCAATTGCATATCGTTTCCAATGAAATATTATCAAAATCCAAATATCAAATAATCATGATGTAGTAGAATATCTGCTTGACTTATGGTTTCAAAGCTAATTATCAATGAATAATCGATTCACTAATTGTAATTTCACTATCGATGAAAATAATTGGGATTATTATTTTTGCCATAATCCTCCATTCCTACAAAATAATACAACTGGAAATGACACAATATGTTATCGCTTATGTCAGCAGCTAATTGAGGATCTTTTGTAACCCATTTTGAAATGGTTCTATTGTCATTTACGTACCAGTAACAGGGTTTCCCCTTGATTGCCACTATCTACACTATATCCTCTCCAAGGTTTCTCATTGTATCCCATTGGGGTGAGTTTTTTCCTTGCCCTGATGTGGGATCTGAGCCGAGGATGTCGTGGTGGCTTGTGCAGCCCTTTGAGACACTTGTGACTCAGGACTATATAAATAGTCGATTGATTGATTGAATCAAATTGTAGACTGTAAAATTGACAGTAGATTGTCGGGTTGAATTCAGCCGAGTTAGTTTTTTTTTTCCATATACAGTAAGACACTAAAACATTAAAAAAGTAAAAATAAAAAAACTATTGAAACAACAATTTGCAGTAATTTTCCCGCTAAAAACAGTGGTATTTTTTTCCCATTGCATTCCATTTATTAAATTGTTTTATATGCTGTAAAAAAAACACTGCTTTTCTTGTAAAATTCTCGGTACTGAGCTGCCAGTTTTTAAAGTAACATATTTTCGCAGCTTATGTAAAAAAATTTATTGTTCATGTATTTTATATATATATATATATATATATATATATATATATATATATATATATATATATATATATATATATATATATATATATATACCGTATTTCCTTGAATTGCCGCCGAAGCGCAAATTAATTTAAAACCTAGTCTCACTCCTGTGCTTACCAAAGGCATGCGGTAAAAGTAAGCATGCGCTAATTATTTTAAAACCTCTTCTCACTCCGGCACTTACCAAAGGCATGCAGTAAAAATTTAAGTGTGATGTCACGAGTTTGACCAGGCGGTGATACTATATATATATATATATATATATATATATATATATAAATATATTTATATATATATATACCATATTTCCTTGAATTGCCGCCGGGGCGCGAATTAATTTAAAACCTCGTCTCACTCCTGCGCTTACCAAAGGCATGCGGTAAAAGTAAGCATGCGCTAATTATTTTAAAACCTCTTCTCACTCTGGCACTTACCAAAGGCATGCAGTAAAAAATTGGAGTGTGATGTAAGCTTGGACCTTAAAATCCTACTGAACAGCTCTTAATCTTCGTCCCTTTATGTGGTTTCAAATTACCGGTATTGAAATCGGCCTCCTCCATTTTGAAAATGATGACAGGGGAAGTGTCACTCGTGACGTCACGAGTTCGACCAGGCGGTAATACTAAGCATGCGCTAATTATTTTGCGAAGCGAGTTTGACCCGGCAGTAATTCAAGTCAGGCGCATACTATATGCTCTGTGGCAATTCAAGGAAATACGGTATATATATATATATATATATATATATATAACCTGAAAAAAGGTTGAAAAACCACTGACTTAGATGACTAACACTCTACACATACATATATTATTTCACAAGTATATATACAAAAAAATAAACAAAGAAAGTAATTTATGTCGCGTAATTTTAGTCAAAAAGAGTCCAGTGAGTGGTGTGGCACACTTTCACACGAGGCAGTCGCGGACATGAACTCGTATTAAACCTGCAGAAAATCGACTTTTTGTTACAGAAGGTTTGAAATATTCAGTGTTCACTTTCGATTTAATGGAAAACTGTGGTGACTAATATAAATGGATACTTATAAAGCGTATATATATATATATATATATATATATATATATGTCTTGATTGGATTATCCAGAGAACAGTGCTCTATACCGTGGTAGAGCGCAAAATGTAGGTGTGGGAAAAATCACAAGAATACTTCATCTCTACAGAACTGTTTCATGAGGGAACCCCTCATGAAACAGTTCTGTAGAGATGAAGTAGTCTTGTGATTTTTCCCACACCTATATATATATATATATATATATATATATATATATATATCTTGATTAGATTATCCACAGAATAGTGCTCGGTACCGTGGTAGAGCGCAATATGTAGGTGTGGGAAAAATCACAAGACTACTTCATCTCTACAGAACTGTTTCATGAGGGGTTCCCTCAATCATCAGGAGATTTTAATGGAAGCATTCACATACAATGGTTTATATAGGGCACAGAGTGGGTGGGTACAAGCAGGCGTAGGGTGTGGTGATTGGCTCATGTGTTACCTAGGTAACATGTGCCCTATATAAACCATTGTATGTGAATGCTTCCATTAAATCTCCTGATGATTGAGGGAACTCCTCATGAAACAGTTCTGTAGAGATGAAGTAGTCTTGTGATGTTTCCCATACCTACACACACACATATATATATATATATATATATATATATATATATATGTATATATATATATATATATATATATATATATATATATATATACCGCACACACAATATTTTGCTTTGTCAAAGGCAATATGCATGCAAAGTCCTACATTATAAACATGACTTAAAGGGGCTGTTTGCAGCATTTACACAAATGCCTCCAAGGCGCCAACTTTCCTGTGTATTTTACACCGTATTTCCCGCCCTTTCACGACTTCTTCTATGTAATAGTGTTGTCCCGATACCGGCACCAAAATTATTATGATACTTTTCTAAATAAAGGGCACCGCAAAAAATTGCATTATTGGCTTTATTTTAACAAAAAAAATCTTACAATACAATAAACATACGTTTCTTATTGCAAGTTTGTCCTTAAATAAAATAGTGAATATACAAGGTAACTTGTCTTTTAGTAGTAGGTAAACAAACAAAGGCTCCTAATTTAGCTGCTGACATATGCAGTAACATATTGTGTCATTCCTCATTCTATTATTTTGTCATTATTTAAAAGGACAAGTGGTACAAAATGAAATATTAATCTATTTGTTCATTAACTGTTAATATCTGCTAACTTTGTCTTTTAACATGTTCTATCTGCACTTCTGTTAAAAGGTAAAAATCACTTATTCTTCTGTTGTTTGATACTTGACATTAGTTTCGGATGATACCACAACAGGATCATACATTGGTCATATTCAAAGTCCTCATGTGTCAAGGGACATATATCCTGAGTTTAAAAACACAATATCAATTTTAAAAAAAACGAAAGACGATGTTGTGATGCCAAAAAATATTGATGTAACCATAGTAGTATCGACTAAATACGCTACTGTACTTGTTATCATTACTGTGGATGTTAGGTGTAGATCCACCCATGGCGGACCGGTACTTTTTAGACGCAGTATAGTACTGAATATGATTCATTAGTATCGCGGGACTATAACAATACCGGTATACCATACAACCCTAGTATGTAATAGCGTAATTAAGTACATACACGTTAGCAATAGGTGTTGTTAGCTCAGAACTGGGCAAATTAAGTCTTGGGGGCCGCATGCGGCTCGTTAATCTTTTCAATCTGGCCCGCCGGGCTTTCTCGAGTCATTTTTTTAACCTTTAATATGGAAACTGTAGATGAGCAGTGATGTTTTCAAAAGACCGTAAGTCTTGAACTGTATTTCAACGGTTGGACTCTGCGCTTTTGCATGATGTAGTAGTTGCTATGGTAATCTAATTAGTTACTTTGGTAATTACTAAGGTAATTAATTACACAGCAGCTCAGAGGAGGCACCAAGCAGCGTGGGTGGGGAGCGTTTCCACAGAGTGTTTACAGAGCGGCCAACCTGAAATGCAGGTGTCAGGGACAGACGTTGAAGGAGATTTTTACAACAAAGTTCTAAAGCTTTGTGATATATCAGATTATAAGTGGCTTTTTTTACCCGTTGCGTTTATATTTTGCTGTGTTTGTTGCATTTTTGTCGCGTTTCGCTTGATTGTAAAATATGTCAATTGATAGGGGGTGTGACGTCTATATGTTGTCAATATTCAGTGTTTTATCCCTCATAGTTAATATTGTAAATCCCACATTCTTTATTTTCATGTACACTCTAGGTGTCTCATTCAGTAAAAATTATGAAAATTCCATTCCGCGTTTAAGGCGGTCTGTCATAACGTTTTAGCATTCAATCCGACATTATTGTGAGGTTTTGTATTAGTCCATCCATCCATCTTCTTCCGCTTATCCGAGGTCGGGTCGCGGGGGCAGCAGCCTAAGCAGGGAAACCCAGACTTCCCTCTCCCCAGCCACTTCGTCTAGCTCTTCCCGGGGGATCCCGAGGCGTTCCCAGGCCAGCCGGGAGACATAGTCTTCCCAACGTGTCCTGGGTCTTCCCCGTGGCCTCCTACCGGTTGGACGTGCCCTAAACACCTCCCTAGGGAGGCGTTCGGGTGGCATCCTGACCAGATGCCCGAACCACCTCATCTGGCTCCTCTCCATGTGGAGGAGCAGCGGCTTTACTTTGAGTTCCTCCCGGATGGCAGAGCTTCTCACCCTATCTCTAAGGGAGAGGGAAACTCATTTGGGCCGCTTGTACCCGTGATCTTATCGTTTCGGTCATGACCCAAAGCTCATGACCATAGGTGAGGATGGGAACGTAGATCGACCGGTAAATTGAGAGCTTTGCCTTCCGGCTCAGCTCCTTCTTCACCACAAGGGATCGGTACAACGTCCGCATTACTGAAGACGCCGCACCGATCCGCCTGTCGATCTCACCATCCACTCTTCCCTCACTCGTGAACAAGACTCCTAGGTACTTGAACTCCTCCACTTGGGGCAGGGTCTCCTCCCCAACCCGGAGATTTTGTATTAGTGTTCCTAAAAATACATACCGGCGTAAACACCAATCATTTTATTTGGGCTGGTTAAATAAATGTGTAATTGTGAAAAGAATAGACAATTGTCAAAGAAATGTGTTCCGTTAAAGCACTATGGGTAACACAAGCCATCCGATTGGTGTTCTTGTTATATGTTTGAAAAATGTTACAGTGAGGGAGTTGCAAACAGCCCCTTTAATTAGATATATCATCATTTGAGTGTTTTCATAAAAAAAAAATAAAGTTTCCTAAACAAATTAACTAAATAAAAATGATGCACATTTCTAGTTTATTCCCATTGATTCCTGCAACAATGTTGTTTACGTACATTTGTCTCGTTGAAGCTTGACAGTACATGTGAAAAAACAAAAAAACAACAAAAAAAACTGAATTAAACTTTCTCGGGAGAAGAACTGTTTTATAAATTTCATACTAACTTCAGATCATTTCAGTTTAAAATGAACTACAGGATAAGAATCTTAATCTGTTACCGGGAGATCCTGTTTGAGGATAAAGAATAAACATATTTTTATCTCCAGTAATAAATACATGTTGCCATACATTATAAAAGTTGCTTCCGTTTCAATGATGTCAATATACTTGCAATATTAATGTGTCTGAAAATAATCAATTTTAACAATATGGAAGGTCTTGGGGTGTGGTTAAATTTAAGGATAATAAATGTTTCTCGTCCTTATAGCTCGTTAATTCAACAAAATAATATTCTACAGTAGAACCTTGATTTACGAACCCCTCATTGTACGAACTTTTTAATTTACTAATCAAAGACCGAATAAAAATCAGCCATTGTGCTGATTTAATACTTTAGTGTATGTTTTTAGCCTTTTTACAACATGTTTCTTGTTTTTTTTTTAGCTAAATATAAAACCAAAGAAAGTAATGGACAAGTGGAGTGGGGTTTGAACCATTCAGGAAGCATTTTGACAGTGTGAGCGCGTCGGCATGGTGATTGCGAATGAGGACAGTTCAGTTTGTTGTTGTTTTGACTTCATTAAATACTAAAACCCAACACCAGTGAAGTTGGCACGGAGGACACGAGGTCCACAGTTTCCAAAAACAATTTGAAATGTGGACTCGTTAGCCCACCGAACACTTTTTCCACTTTGCATCAGTCCATTTTGGATGAACTTGGGCCCAGCAAAGCCGGTGGCGTTAGTGGGTGTTGTTGATAAATGGCTTTCGCTTTGCTTACAGATGTAGTGACAAACTGTAATAATAATAATAATAATATTAACTTAGATTTATATCACGCTTTTCTGAACACTCAAAGCGCTCACAGATAAGTGGTACTCAACATTCATTCACAGCTGGTGGTGGTAAGCTACATCAGTAGCCCTGGGGTAGACTGACGGAAGCCTGGCTGCCAGTTTGCACCTACAGCCCCTCCAACCACCACCTATCATTCATTCATCATTCATTCACCAGTGTGAGCGGCACCGGGGGCAAAGGGTGAAGTGTCCAGCCCAAGGACACAACGGCAGCTATTTTTTGGATGCAACCTGCAACCCTGCAACCCTCAGGTTTCTAGCTGGCCGCTCTACCCACTACGCCATGCCGCCCCCTAACTGTAGTTACCGACAGTGGTTTTATGAGGTTTTCCTGAGCCCATGCGGTGATATCTTTTACACACTGATGTCGCTTTTCATGCAGTACCGCCTGAGGGATCGAAAGTTACAGACATTCAGATTCTCTGGATTTTTTTGATGATATTATGGACCGTAGATGGTGAAATCCCTAAATTCCTTGCAATAGCTGGTTGAGAAAAGTTGTTCTTAAACTGTTTGACAAGTTGTTCACGCATTTGTTCACAAAGTGGTGGCCCTCGCCCCATCCTTGTTGGTGAATGACTGAGCATTTCATGGAAGCTGCTTTTATACCCAATCATGGCACCATGAATTGATTAACAAGTTGAAAAACTTATTGGGGTGTTACCATTTAGTGGTCAATTGTACGGAATATGTACTGAACTGTGCAATCTACTAATAAAAGTATCAATCATTCAATTAATCAATCAGGCACCCACCTGTTCCCAATTAGCCTGTTCACCTGTGGGATGTTCCAAATAAGTGTTTGATGAGCATTCCTCAACTTTGTCAGTCTTTTTTGCCATTTGTGCCAGCTTTTTTGAAACGTGTTGCAGGCATCAAATTCCAAATGAGCTATCATTTGCAAAACAAAAATGTAATTTCTCTGTTTGAACATGAAATATTTAGTCTTTGTAGTCTATTTAATTGAATATAGGTTGAAAAGGATTTGAAAACCATTGTATTCTTTTTTTTTTTTTTTTTTTTACCATTTACACAACGTGCCAACTTCACTGGTTTTGGGTTTTGTAGAAAGTCTCCCCCTTGTTATGTTTGTTTACTATACAATACTGTATAGCACTTTATATTCTGTTCAAAGTGTACAAACTTTTACTAAAATATGGACTTTTTTCGAGACTGAAACCTATTATTCTTGTTTACATTGTTTGTTATTGAGAGATTTGCTTCAATATATTGTACGAACGTTCTTAATTTCCCCAAAAACAATTAAGTTCATAAATTGAGGTTCCACTGCAGGAATTGGGTTGCATTAATGCTTTTGTTTATAGATCTGTTCCCCCTTTGTACAAACTGACAGGACTGAGAAACCTATTATTCTTGTTTACATTGTTTGTTATTGAGAGATTTGCTTCAATATACATTACGAACGTTCTTAATTTCCCCAAAACAATTAAGTTCATAAATTGAGGTTCCACTGCAGGAATTGGGTTGCATCAATGCTTTTGTTTATAGATCTGTTCCCCCTTTGTACAAACTGACAGGACTGATGTTCAAAACTACAACAACAAAAACGTTTCTTACATGGCATGATATCTCTTCTGGTAACCCTTTCAGAAAATCCTGAAAATGTGTATAATAAATATGTCCAGCACCTGTAAGATACAAAAGGTCAAAGAGGTTGCATTTCATCAATGCCCACTTTTTCTACCATATTCAAAATGCTTTAGGTGCTGAGGCACATAAGCACGAACATCTTAAATAGCAAAACCGAGAAGACATTAAAGCACAACGTGTATATATATATATATATATATGTATATATATATATAAAAAGCCCTCAAAAAGGTGGCTGGATGTTGAGGGTGGAGCTATGTCATTCGTAGCATTTCACATAACAGACACTTATCACGTAAACCTCCAGTGTTTGCCTTGACTCTCATGTCTGGTGTGACGAGTGCGTGAGGTGATTCGTGTGGACTTGGCCTTCAAAAGACAAACAAAGGGCATGGACTTGCCATGACAATTGCTTGGCATGGCATGGGTAACACCGGTTGCCATTTGACAAGTTTTGTATGATTTCTAAGTTGAAGCCATCAATCAAGTCTCCGACAAGCAAATTTGGTCGAAAAATGAACAGAATTATAATAATAGGAGTGTTCCTAAACTAAACTTGAATGATGGAATGAGACACGGAACTGTTATCTGTCGCCAATACCAATTAAGACTGTCGAACTTACTAAAACTTGATGGTCGTCTACTAACTGTAGAACCGCGGTGTGGTCAAACATACTGCCCATGTCGTGTAGAAATGTCCATGGTTGTCGGTTTTAGAAAAAAAAAAATATTCGGGATGTCTTTATCTTCCAGCACGGGTCCAATGCCCTCTGCGTAGCACCAAAATAACTGCACTGTTTCTCTTCCGAGAGAAATAGGGTTTATTGGGTCTAAAAGGCTGAATGTTGACATCTGATAGCCAACAGACGCTAGTGCCGGGAGCCAAGTAGGACGGCACATCGCAATTCATGTTACTCATGCAAATATCAAGCCACAAGCCTGGATTTGCTTGATTGGCACTTCGCATTGGTGTCAAAGTCTGTGCTGTGTGTTTGAAAGCGTCGCCGTGCCCCGTTTGGAATGAGGTTGATCTGTTCTGGATGTCTCGTCTTGTGGAAATAGAAGATATGATACGGCTGTAAATGGTGCGGGGGTGCGTTATTGTGTGAAGAAAGGTTGTGTAGTGTTGGCTTTTCAAGAGTTTCTAGCTGCACTTGCAAGACTTGACCTTCATATTGGAGAGATGTTCTATTTTGGGAGTCTTGCCGATATAGTAGAGGATAGTGAGGGGTTCCAGGTCCTGGGGCACACAGCAGGGCGATGCTGATGCATCTGGGTTGATGCTGTTATACAAGCCTAACACCTAGAAAGACAATCACAATCAAACAATTGCATAATCCGGACAATGATTTTATGTTAAGCTCAGAGTACCTTGGAATGCTGAGTGTCAGAACTCCATAGATAAGGACAGGCTCCGGCACAGAAGTTGGCCTCGTAGCCTTTTGGCTCGTGAATCCACCTCCAGCCGAGGTCTTTCTTAAAGTCAATGTAGAGGGACCTTAAGCAACAGTTGTCCTGAACGTTTCTGTTATTCACAAAGGAGAAGAAGATGATGGGTGAACTGCAATGTGAGACTTATTTTGACAAAGTGATCTGTAGGGATTTTTTGGTACCGGTCCAGGAAGACCGTTGAGATTCTGGACCAACAATACTGCTATTGGTATTTTATCCAGCTGACCGTCGCAACTATGACTCTGTCACATTCAGTTCAAGTGCCGCTACTACGCAGGGGTAGATGGGAATCAACTTGCAATAACCTCAAATAAGGAAGCAACAATGAAGATCAATCAATCAATCAATCAATGTTTATTTATATAGCCCCAAATCACAAATGTCTCAAAGGACTGCACAAATCATTACGACTACAACATCCTCGGAAGAACCCACAAAAGGGCAAGGAAAACTCACACCCAGTGGGCAGGGAGAATTCACATCCAGTGGGACGCCAGTGACAATGCTGACTATGAGAAACCTTGGAGAGGACCTCAGATGTGGGCAACTCCCCCCCCCTCTAGGGGACCGAAAGCAATGGATGTCGAGCGGGTCTAACATGATACTGTGAAAGTTCAATCCATAGTGGCTCCAACACAGCCGCGAAAGTTCAGTTCAAGCGGATCCAAGACAGCAGCCAGAGTCCCGTCCACAGGAAACCATCTCAAGCGGAGGCGGATCAGCAGCGTAGAGATGTCCCCAATCGATACAGGCGAGCGGTCCATCCTGGGTCCCGACGAGCGGTCCATCCTGGTTCTCGACTCTGGACAGCCAGTACTTCATCCATGGTCATCGGACCGGACCCCCTCCACAAGGGAGGGGGGGGACGTAGGAGAAAGAAAAGTAGCGGCAGATCAACTGGTCTAAAAAGGAGGTCTATTTAAAGGCTAGAGTATACAGATGAGTTTTAAGGTGAGACTTAAATGCTTCTACTGAGGTGGCATCTCGAACTGTTACCGGGAGGGCATTCCAGAGTACTGGAGCCCGAACGGAAAACGCTCTATAGCCAGCAGACTTTTATTGGGCTCTAGGAATCACTAATAAGCCGGAGTCTTTCGAACGCAGATTTCTTGCCGGGACATATGGTACAATACAATCGGCAAGATAGGCTGGAGCTAGACCGTGTAGTATTTTATACGTAAGTAGTAAAACCTTAAAGTCACATCTTAAGTGCACAGGAAGCCAGTGCAGGTGAGCCAGTATAGGTATATATGTATGTATATATGTATATAAAGGTATATACAGTACAGGTATATATGTATGTATATATGTATATAAAGGTATATACAGTACAGGCGTAATGTGATCAAACTTTCTTGTTCTTGTCAAAAGTCTAGCAGCCGCATTTTGTACCAACTGTAATCTTTTAATGCTAGACATGGGGAGACCCAAAAATAATACGTTACAGTAATCGAGACGAGACGTAACAAACGCATGGATAATGATCTCAGCGTCTTTAGTGGACAGAATGGAGCGAATTTTAGCGATATTACGGAGATGAAAGAAGGCCGTTTTAGTAACGCTTTTAATGTGTGACTCAAAGGAGAGAGTTGGGTCGAAGATAATACCCAGATTCTTTACCGTGTCGCCTTGTTTAATTGTTTGGTTGTCAAATGTTAGAGTTGTATTCTTAAATAGAGGTCGGTGTCTAGCAGGACCGATAATCAGCATTTCCGTTTTTTTGGCGTTGAGTTGCAAAAAGTTAGCGGACATCCATTGTTTAATTTCATTAAGACACGCCTCCAGCTGACTACAGTCCGGCGTGTTGGTCAGCTTTAGGGGCATGTAGAGTTGGGTGTCATCAGCATAACAGTGAAAGCGAATACCGTATTTGCGTATGATGTCACCTAGCGGCAGCATGTAGATGAGTGGAACATGTTGAAGGTGGAATGGTTTGAATGGGTTGAAAAAATGTGGAAATGGTGAAAGTTTGAATAATGGCCTATTCTTTTTGAATGGGGGAAAAATGTCCCGGAAAATCTGGATTTCTAGGAAATCTGGGAATTTTTTTTTTTACTTGTTGAAAGAGAACGCTTAATTTGGGAGTTTCGGGAAAAGCTGGGAATTTTTTGGTAAATGTTAGAATGGAATGTTTTGAAGTATATTGTAAGTGTGTGTGAATTTAAATGTATTATATATAGATAATATATAGCATCTACGCAGCAACCAATGAACTGAATTATATTATATATATTATTGTATTATATATTGCAAATATATATTGTATATGAATAGGGGTGGGACCTAATAAGTTTACATCTTCCCACTCCCTTTTGAGCCAATCTTGACATCTACAAAAGATTAGTCACATGTAATGTTTTCAATGTAGGTGTAAAAATAATGTATTTATATATTTCTTTTGTATTTTATGTCATTCTCTTGTTTTGTTTGCATGGCTCAAAAGAAACCATTCATTCATTCAAGTGAAGTCAAGGGAAATCAGTCCTACCCTCAACCATTTTAATTTAAGTCTCACCTTAAAACTCATTTGTATACTCTAGCCTTTAAATAGACTCCCTTTTTAGACCAGTTGATCTGCCGTTTCTTTTCTTTTTCTTCTATGTCCCACTCTCCCTTGTGGAGGGGGTCCGGTCCGATCCGGTGGCCATGTACTGCTTGCCTGTGTATCGGCTGGGGACATCTCTGCGCTGCTGATCCGCCTCCGCTTGGGATGGTTTCCTGCTGGCTCCGCTGTGAACGGGACTCTCGCTGCTGTGTTGGATCCGCTTTGGACTGGACTCTCGCGACTGTGTTGGATCCATTGTGGATTGAACTTTCACAGTATCATGTTAGACCTGCTCGACATCCATTGCTTTCCTCCTCTCCAAGGTTCTCATAGTCATCATTGTCACCGACGTCCCACTGGGTGTGAGTTTTCCTTGCCCTTATGTGGGCCTACCGAGGATGTCGTAGTGGTTTGTGCAGCCCTTTGAGACACTAGTGATTTAGGGCTATATAAGTAAACATTGATTGATTGATTGATTGATAATTTGCGATGGAAAGCCCTAGCATGACAAATGTGGCCCACGGACTGCCAGTTGACGTTCACGGCCTTTGGAACTACAATGATGGTGCATTCAATCGTTCAAAAGCACGCCTGTATACAAACGTCAAACTGTTCATGGGTAAGTAAAGTTACATTGATTTACAGTATATTTTGCACTGTGTACAGTAGGAAGTGGATCCATATGGCCCTATTCGTGTCACAGTTTACCTGACACATGAAATGTGATAAATTGGGATCGGAGGATGCCTGATAAACTTCAGTCGCCAAATGGCAGTAGAGTGTTGAATATCATCAAATCTGTTTTGTGGCAATTCCAACTGTGACCAAAGCATCATTTGCTATGTAGAGAGGTGCTTTCCATCATTTTCAGCAGACAGCATTGCAAAATGATTAACCACCCCCCCTCTTCCTCTTGCCCCAGGAATGGGGCCATATGAATTCCCTACTGTACGTCGAAAGAGCGAGTTTATCTATAAAATGGTTACGGAGCTCAGTACTTGGAACAGTAAGCTGCATCCAGGGCTCTCTTGGTCCGATGGGCTTTGTGGTGAAATGGCGACTCCAAGCGGTAAGAGGGCAGCAGCATAATTAGAAGGTGAGGAGCTCGAACACTGTGGCGCCGCCTCTTGGATACTTTCAGGTCACCACCGTGGATGAAGCTGTCATCAATACCTACAGACGGTAAAACCGGATCAATCAGCTGCAGCAGACTACAATATCAAAGGACGTAGATATTAACTAGCTACAAGGATATGTTTAGTTATGGTTGATTAACAAGCTTTCAGATCAAATAACCTGCAAACCGTGCCTCCAGCTCCTCGCTCTTGTTGGGAATGATGTAGTTATTCGATGGCACAAAGGTACAACATGGACAGTGTAGGCTCAGCTTGAATCCACTGTTTCTGTCTAAGGAAAGACAGTCACGTTACAACGTTCTACAACCAATCATAGAACGACAAGGAACTTAAAGGCCTACTGAAAGCCACTACTAGTGACCACGCAGTCTGATAGTTTATATATCAATGATGAAATATTAACATTGCAACACATGACAATACGGCCTTTGTAGTTGACTAAATTGCAATTTTAAACTGTTGAAAACGTTGCTTAATGATAACGCTTATGTTGACGTTATAGGTTGGAGCGGACCATTTATCCCAGCACCACTCTCGGCTAAAAGTCGTCTGCTTTAATCGCATAATTACACGGTATTTTGGACATCTGTGTTGCTGAATCTTTTGCAAATTTGTTGAATTAATAATGGAGACGTCAAAGAAGAATGCTGTTGGTGGAAAGCGGTGGATTGCAGCAACCAAAACACAAGTCTTTGTTTGTTGTGAAGCTTTAATATGGAACAGAGCGGTCAAGCGAACATGTTTTTCGACCACATGTCAACCGGCAGGTTTCGGTGAGAAAATTGTGGTAATAAGTCGGCTCTTACCGGAGACATGAGCGGAGCTTGCAGCTGCGACTTTCTTGGCTCGACTTTCAGGTATGCCTTTATAATCTCACTAAAACACTAGTAACACAATAAGCAGATAAGGGATTTTCCAGAATTATCCTAGTAAATGTGTCTATTAACATCTGAATTGCTCCCACTGCCGTCGCCTTTTTTTTTCTTTTTCTAGTGCTTCACTCTAACTTTCCTCATCCACGAATCTTTCATTCTCGCTCAAAATAATGGGGAAATCGTCGCTTTCTCGGTCCGAATCGCTCTTGCTGCTGGTGGCTATGATTATAAACAATGTGAAGATGTGAGGAGCTCCACAACCCGTGACGTCACGCGCACATCGTCTGCTACTTCTGGTAGAGGCAAAGCTTTTTTATTAGCGACCAAAAGTTGCGATCTTTATCGTCGATGCTCTCTGCTAAATCCTTTCAGCAAAAATACGGCAATATCGCGAACTGATCAAATATGACACATAGAATGGACCTGCTATCCCCGTTTAAATAAGAACATCTCATTTCAGTAGGCCTTTAAAGGAAATGCATGCAGTCACCTCTGTGGTTCATCCATTCGTTCACAGCCTGCGTCACATCGAAGATCAGCCATTCGCCTTCTGTTTGTGTTCGCACCACTCTGCTGTCGATATATCGTTGTGTTGGGGATGCCAGGTCTTTGTGGGTTGAGATCTGTGCACAGTACAGAGGTACGAAACATCAAATCTAACACTTCAAATCCGAAACATTACAATAACTGGTGATTAGTAGGACTGTCTTTAAATTGTCAAAGATTTGATTGGGAGGAGTCTGATTCAACTATCAACATCACAGTTGGATTGTCTGATATTAACCCCCTTACGCCCCCCTGTGAGAAAAAATATGCGTTTAGCACTGTAACTGTTGAGGCCCCATGCGAAAAGCAGGTCGTGTGGGAAGATGGACAGATTCCGTTCATACTGTTTTCTTTAAATCAGGGGTCGGGAACCTTTTTGGCTGAGAGAGCCAAGAAGCCAAATATTTTAAAATGTATTTCCGTAAGAGCCATATAATATTTTTTTTTAACACTGAACACAACTAAACGCGTGCATTTTTAAGAAAGACCAACATTTCTAGAGTACAAACATTGTTATTCTGAAGCTAACTGTGGAGGGGCGGGGCCTGCGGTCCTGCAGCGAAGGGGGGTGTTGCCAGGACCGGCCTCGAAATCAGCGACAGGTGCGTAGATAGCCCACCTGGGCCTTGTTATCTAATCACCTGTCGCTCTGTTTATAAGCAGCAGCCAGGAGGAGAGACGGGGTTGGGGCTGGAGCCAGAGTGCTAGCGAGAACGAAAGAAAAACAGACAATTGCTGGAAAGCAACTGAGAGACTTATTGAAAAATAAAAAAAATATCGTAACCCTCAAACAGGCTTTCATGTCGGTGCTTGGTGGTCTGAAGAACCCCCAATAATAAATTAAAACACTTCTTACCCGAGCATGTTTTATATTTTGAACGTCATTTTTAACACTTTGACTACAAGCGGAATTATTCATGACTTATCGTGTTAAGCAGTGTCAGCTCAGATTTATCCGGGAGCCAGATGCAGTCAACAAAAGAGCCGCATCAGGCTCGCGAGCCACAGGTTCCCTACCCCTGCTTTAAATATTCGTAAAAAAGCGATCGCTGCATCTTGGTGTGACGTCACGTAAACAGCTGCCTCTTACATCTCTTCCATCCATCCATTTCCTACCGCTTTTGGGGTGGCGGGGGGCGCTGGCGCCTATCTCAGCTACAATCGGGCAGAAGGTGGTGCACACCCTGGACAAGAAGCCACCTCATCGCAGGGCCAACACAGATAGACAGACAACATTCACACTCACATTTAATGAACTTTTGGTAAAAATAGAACAAGAAATGACAGTGCTTAAAAACGGGTTTGATATGAATAAATTATCACTCAATATTGCTAAAACTAAATTTATGATATTTGGTACGAAAAATTAAGTAAATATTAAAATAAATGGAGATAAAATTGAGCGTGTCTTTGATACTAAGTTTTTTGGAGTTATAATTGACTATAAATTATCATGGAGACAACATGTCAATTATATAAAAACAAAAATATCAAAACACTTGGTGTTTTGTATAAAACTAAAGAATTATTTAATTATAATTCTTTGTTAACAATTTATTATACTTTGATACTTCCATACATGACATACTGTGTAGAACTCTGGGGAACCACTTTTAAAACCATAATTAACGATATTGTTTTGCTGCAAAAAAAAGCTGTATGGCTAATAAACAAAGCAGGATATTATGACCACACCCATCTATTATTTGTTACATCAAAACTTATGACATTTCACGATATTGTTTATTATAAAATAACACAGATAATGTTCAAAGCAAAAATAAATACTCTTCCAGAAGGAATTCAAAAAGACTTCTCTCTACAGACCAGCAAATACAATCTAAGAGATGAATCTAAGTTTATTTGACCAAAAGCAAGACTAGTTGTTAAACGTCGATGTTTATCTGTTCTCGGTGTTCATTTGTGGAATTCTGTTGGTAAAGAAATAAAAACGAGTGACTCGGTATTTAATTTAAAAAAGAACATGTCACAATGTATTTTAAAAAGTTATGTGATCTAGAAATGTATGTTTGTTTGGTTAAATGTTGTATTTAGAAGGTATGTATGTTTATCTATTTACAGAAAAGTGCATGTGTGTAAGTACATATTTTTGTATTGTTTGTTAAAGGGCAACTTAAATGTAAATGCTGAATGACTATATTTCTTTTTGTGTTGCAGAATTATTAGAAAAGGTAACTTAATTGAATGTAAAAAATGTTATGTTGGGCTTATAAGCTTTTTTGCTTCTGCCTGTTTCAGTCATGTTATTCATTTTTGAATCGTGATCTATGTTTTGAATATGTTTTTGTTGGACTGAAAATAAACTGAAACTGAACATTCACACACTAGGGCCAATTTAGTGTTGCCAATCAACCTATCCCCAGGTGCATGTCTTTGGAAGTGGGAGGAAGCCGGAGTACCCGGAGGGAACCCACGCAGTCACGGGGAGAACATGCAAACTCCACACAGAAAGATCCCGAGCCTGGATTTGAACCCAGGACTGCAGGAACTTCGTATTGTGAGGCAGACGAACTAACCCCTCTGCCACCGTGAAGCCTCAATTACATATCAAAAGTATTGGTCTGCAAATCATAATATTTGACTCATCGTGCTGGGAGGATGTTTCTACGTGATCGAGGCTCGTCGAGAGACTCTACTGTCAGACACAAAGCTCACGGTCTAATCACATGCTCTTTGACGATTAAATCCCAACCCTGGCCCGCTGAAACTTGGACACAGCACGGCGTACCTTCCACTGGTTTAAATCTGCAAACTTTGTTCCAACCTCCAGTTCCTTTATTTAGTCAAGTTCGATGTCCTCTTGATAACTGTGCCAGAGCCGAGAACTTCACAAACTGTGGTAAGTATTTTTTTGAGGTACAAAAAACAAAACTCGCTAATTTTCTCTTGTATTTTTTCACTTTTAAAGAAAGACTGCAACCTCTCTAAATAATTATGTAATCCCCAGTCTTGGAGGATGTTTTTTCAGTTGTTTAATTTTGTACAAACCCCGTTTCCATATGAGTTGGGAATTTGTGTTAGATGTAAATATAAACAGAATACAATGATTTGCAAATCATTTTTAACTCATATTCAATTAAATGCACTACAAAGACAACATATTTGATGTTCAAACTCACAAACTTTTTTTTTTTTTTTTAAATAATAATTAACTTAGAATTTCATGGCTGCAACACGTGCCAAAGTAGTTGGGAAAGGGCATGTTCACCACTGTGTTACATCACCTTTTCTTTCAACAACACTCAATAAATATTTGGGAACTGAGGAAACTAATTGTTGAAGCTTTGAAAGTGGAATTATTTCCCATTCTTGTTTTATGTAGAGCTTCCATGAATTGATTAACATGGACCCCGACTTAAACAAGTTGAAAAACTTATTGGGGTGTTACCATTTAGTGGTCAATTGTAGGGAATATGTACTGTACTGTGCAATCTACTAATAAAAGTATCAATCAATCAATCAATCAAAAGACAAACAAACCGAAGCACAAAGGCACACAAAAGGAAACACAAAACAATTAGCGTGAAAGCTAGGAATAAAATAAAGCTTAGCGTGAGAGCTAGCGAAAACGAGAGTGAGAGACAAGTCGTAAACAGATGTATGTGAACAAACTAAGATCCGACAATCAGTGAACAGAAAACGCTGGCTTATAAACAGGTGGTGATTAGTAAAGACAGGTGTGCTGGAAAAGAGAGTAGCAGCTGAAACTAATGAGTGACCATGGAAACGAACAAAACAGGAACTAAGTATGTCAAACCGCAGAGTGATATAAAAATGGAACAAAAATAACAATATGGTGATGATCCGACCATCGGATCACAATAGCGGACGCTGTATCGATCCGTTGTGGTGAAGAAGGAGCTGAGCCAGAAGGCAAAGTACTCAATTGTACGTAATATGTACTGTACTGTGCAATCTACTAATAAAAGTATCAATCAATCAATCAATTCCGTCGTTCAACAGTCCGCTATCGTATTTTACTCTTCATAATGCGCCACACATTTTCGACGGGAGACAGGTCTGGACTGCAGGTGGGCCAGGAAAGTACCCGCACTCTTTTACTACGAAACCACGCTGTTGTAACACGTGCTGAACGTGGCTTGGCATTGTCTTACTGAAATAAGCAGGGGCCTCCATGAAAAAGATGGCGCTTAGATGGCAGCATATGTTGTTCCAAAACCTGGATGTACCTTTCAGCATTAATGGTGCCTTCACAGATGTGTAAGTTACCCATGCCTTGGGCACTAATGCACCCCCATACCATCACACATGTGTAAGTTACCCATGCCTTGTTCACTAATACACCCCCATACCATCACACATGTGTAAGTTACCCATGTCTTGTTCACTAATACACCCCCATACCATCACACATGTGTAAGTTACCCATGTCTTGTTCACTAATACACCCCCATACCATCACACATGTGTAAGTTACCCATGTCTTGTTCACTAATACACCCCCATACCATCACACATGTGTAAGTTAGTCATGTCTTGTTCACTAATACACCCCCATACCATCACACATGTGTAAGTTACCCATGTCTTGTTCACTAATACACCCCCATACCATCACACATGTGTAAGTTACCCATGTCTTGTTCACTAATACACCCCCATACCATCACACATGTGTAAGTTACCCATGTCTTGTTCACTAATACACCCCCATACCATCACACATGTGTAAGTTAGTCATGTCTTGGGCACTAATACACCCCCATACCATCACACATGTGTAAGTTACCCATGTCTTGTTCACTAATACACCCCCATACCATCACACATGTGTAAGTTACCCATGTCTTGTTCACTAATACACCCCCATACCATCACACATGTGTAAGTTACCCATGCCTTGTTCACTAATACACCCCCATACCATCACACATGTGTAAGTTAGTCATGTCTTGTTCACTAATACACCCCCATACCATCACACATGTGTAAGTTACCCATGTCTTGTTCACTAATACACCCCCATACCATCACACATGTGTAAGTTACCCATGTCTTGTTCACTAATACACCCCCATACCATCACACATGTGTAAGTTACCCATGTCTTGTTCACTAATACACCCCCATACCATCACACATGTGTAAGTTACCCATGTCTTGTTCACTAATACACCCCCATACCATCACACATGTGTAAGTTACCCATGTCTTGTTCACTCATACACCCCCATACCATCACACATGTGTAAGTTACCCATGTCTTGGGCACTAATACACCCCCATACCATCACACATGTGTAAGTTAGTCATGTCTTGTTCACTAATACACCCCCATACCATCACACATGTGTAAGTTACCCATGTCTTGTTCACTAATACACCCCCATACCATCACACATGTGTAAGTTAGTCATGTCTTGTTCACTAATACACCCCCATACCATCACACATGTGTAAGTTAGTCATGTCTTGTTCACTAATACACCCCCATACCATCACACATGTGTAAGTTACCCATGCCTTGGGCACTAATACACCCCCATACCATCACACATGTGTAAGTTACCCATGTCTTGTTCACTAATACACCCCCATACCATCACACATGTGTAAGTTACCCATGTCTTGTTCACTAATACACCCCCATACCATCACACATGTGTAAGTTAGTCATGCCTTGGGCACTAATGCACCCCCATACCATCACACATGCTGGCTTTTGAACTTTGCGTCGATAACAGTCTGGATGGTTCGCTTCCCCTTTGGTCCAGATGACAAGATGTCAAATATTTCCAAAAACAATTTGAAATGTGGACTCGTCAGACCACAGAACACATTTCCACTTTGCATCAGTCCATCTTAGATGATCTCGGGCCCAGAGAAGCCGGCGGCGTTTCTGGATGTTGTTGATAAATGTCTTTCGCTTTGCATAGTAGAGTTTTAACTTGCACTTACAGATGTAGCGACAAACTGTTTTTAGTGACAGTGGTTTTCTGAAGTGTTCCTGAGCCGTGCCGCCTACGTGGAGTGATTTCTCCAGATTCTCTGAACCTTTTGATAATATTTCGGACCGTAGATCCCTAAATTTCTTGCAATGTCACTTTGAGAAAGGTTGTTCTTAAACTGTTTGACTATTTGCTCACGCAGTTGTGGACAAAGGGGTGTACCTCGCTCCATCCTTTCTTGTGAAGGACTGAGCATTTTTGGGGAAGCTGTTTTTATACCCAATCATGGCACCCACCTGTTCTCAATTAGCCTGCACACCTGCGGGATGTCCCAAATAAGTGTTTGATGAGCATTCCTCAACTTTATCAGTATTTATTGCCACCTTTCCCAACTCCTTTGTCATGTGTTGTTGGCATCAAATTCTAAAGTTAATGATTATTTGCACAAAAAAAAGTGTTTAGCAGTTTGAACATCAAATATGTTGTCTTTGTAGCATATTCAACTGAATATGGCTTGAAAATGATTCGCAAATCCTTGTATTCCGTTTATATTTACATCTAACACAATTTCCCAACTCATATGGAAACGGGGTTTGTAGATGCATGACACAAAACTAGAATCATCTTAAATGGCAACTTTCTGAATTTAAGAAACCATCCATCCATCCAATTTGTACCGCTTGTCCATAAAAAAGGTGGTTTCAAAGAAATTTTAAAGATACCTCATCATTTTTACTGGATTTACTATAACTTTAGAGCAGGGGTGCCCACACTTTTTCTGCAGGCGAGCCACTTTTCAATTGACCAACTCGAGGGGATCTACCTCATTTATATATATCATTTATATTTATTTATTTATGAAAGAGACATTTTTGTAAACAAGTTAAATGTGTTTAATGATAATACAAGCATGTGTAACACATATAGATGTCTTTCTTTCACAAAGACAAGAATATAAGTTGGTGTATTACCTGATTCTGATGACTTGCATTGATTGGAATCAGACAGTAATGATGATAACGCCCACATTTTCAAATGGAGGAGAAAAAAAGTTGTCCTTTCTGTACAATACCACATGAAAGTGGTTGGTTTTTGGCATCTAATTCATCCAGCTTCCATACACTTTACAAGAAAAACATTGGCGGCAAATTCCGTAGCTTGCTTGATTGACATTCACGGCACCCGAGGGTCTTGTGAGATGACGCTGGCTGCTGCCAGTTCATTATTATGAAAAAATGACAGAGAGGAAGGCGAGATACACTTTTTATTTCAACAGACTTTCGCGCCGTCCCTTCCGTCAAAACTCTAAAGGCCGACTGCACATTTCCTATCTTCACAATAAAAGCCCTGCTTCATGCTGCCTGCGCTAACAAAATAAGAGTCTGGGAAAGCTGGCGTGCACAAGTGATGTGCACGCCAGCTTTCTGAGGGATCGCTTGTGCACGCCAGCTTTCCGAGACTCTGTATTTAGTTAGCGCAGGCAGCATGAAGCAGGGCTTTTATTGTGAAGATAGGAAATGTGCAGTCGGCCTTTAGAGTTTTGACAGAAGGTACGGCGCGAGAGTCTGTTGAAATAAAAAGTGTTTCTGGCCTTCCTCTCGGTCATATTTTCATAATAATGATCTTGCAGCAGCCAGCGTCATCTCACAAGACCCTCCGGTACCGTGAATGTCATTTAAGTGACGTCTTGGTGAAGATTGATGATCACTCATTTTTAGGTCTATTTTTTTTAAAAGCCTGGCTGGAGATGGACTGACACACCCCCCGCGGTCGACTGGTAGCTCGCCATCGACGTAATGGGCACCCCTGCTCTAGACTCAGTAAGCAGCAGCAAAGCAAATACAGTCTTACCAGTGAATTATAGAACAGAAATACAATATTCAAAACAATATTTGAATATTCTTTTTCCATCAAAGTCTAATACTTAAAAATTGTGTTTTTTGTTGTTTTCCAACCTAAAAAAATACACAATGAGCTTTATCCGTGTAATTTAATTAGCACGACCCGTCACATTGTAACGTGACTGTTAGCCAACAAAGGGGTTAGTGAAAATGTGGGATATTTTTGACGTAATAATGCTTACTGTATGGATTGAACCACATGCTTTACGTGGGGCTAGAAATGTATATCGTTAGGATTTTATCTATACCGATACCAATATTGATATTCCTTATCGATACCAGTGTATTCATCGGTACTAAATGTAATTTGTGTAAATAAAGATGTGAAAAAATAAAAAAATATAGCATTTTTATTAGCACTAGCAACATTATGATATAACATCTCACAGTAGGAAAGTCTTTTATCAACATTTGCTTTTTAAGTCTCAAACATGTCATCTATGTGTGCGTGTGCAAAGTGCAATGCAGTTAGGTCATCATCTTGTAAAGACCACACACATCCATCACTGTCTTTCTATTCACTACAATTACGCTCAGTATATCCATTCATCCATTCTCTACCGCTTGTCCCTGTAACATTTAAATGTTAGTAATAAAATAATAATTATGTATGACATTTGTGTTAGGGTTAGGGTTAGGGTTATTTCTAGGCGCAGTCAAGGCGTTGAGGGGTTCCGGTTTGGTGACCGCAGGATTAGGTCTCTGCTTTTTGCAGATGATGTGGTCCTGATGGCTTCATCTGGCCAGGATCTTCAGCTCTCACTGGATCGGTTTGCAGCCGAGTGTGAAGCGACCGGAATGAGAATCAACACCTCCAAGTCCGAGTCCATGGTTCTCGCCCGGAAAAGGGTGGAATGCCATCTCCGGGTTGGGGAGGAGACCCTGCCCCAAGTGGAGGAGTTCAAGTACCTAGGAGTCTTGTTCACGAGTGGGGGAAGAGTGGATCGTGAGATCGACAGGCGGATCGGTGCGGCGTTTTCAGTAATGCGGACGTTGTATCGATCCGTTGTGGTGAAGAAGGAGCTGAGCCGGAAGGCAAAGCTCTCAATTTACCGGTCGATCTACGTTCCCATCCTCACCTATGGTCATGAGCTTTGGGTCATGACCGAAAGGATAAGATCACGGGTACAAGCAGCCGAAATGGGTTTCCTCCGCCGGGTGGCGGGGCTCTCCCTTAGAGATAGGGTGAGAAGCTCTGCCATCCGGGAGGAACTCAACGTAAAGCCGCTGCTCCTCCACATCGAGAGGAGCCAGATGAAGTGGTTCGGGCATCTGGTCAGGATGCCACCCGAACGCCTCCCTAGGGAGGTGTTTAGGGCACGTCCAACCGGTAGGAGGCCACGGGGAAGACCCAGGACACGTTGGGAAGACTATGTCTCCCGGCTGGCCTGGGAACGCCTCGGGATCCCCCGGGAAGAGCTAGACGAAGTGGCTGGGGAGAGGGAAGTCTGGGCTTCCCTGCTTAGGCTGCTGCCCCCGCGACCCGACCTCGGATAAGCGGAAGATGATGGATGGATGGATGGACATTTGTGTTAATTCAACAGACCTTTCCTATGATATCTCATATCAAATATATGCTATAAATCCATACAATCAATCATCAGGCTGAAAAGATAGGAATTTTCATTAGTGTTTATGTTGCAAAAGGACCTATTTTAATGACAGGTTGTCAGCTACCGATGTATATGTGTCTGTGTCATGTGTGTATTATATAAAGACCCACTGATTATTTTGAATGTCTATTTTTTTTAAAAGCCTGGCTGGAGATGGACTGACACACCCCCCGCGGTCGACTGGTAGCTCGCCATCGACGTAATGGGCACCCCTGGTTTAGTTGATTGAAATGTTATGAAATTTACTTAAGTGAAACTAGACAAACTAAATCAATTTAGAAGACTAAAGTATGACTAAAACAAAAACAAATTCAGTCAAAAGACTAGGACTAAAAATTAAATTTCGTCAATAGGAACACAGGAAGAATAACGGTAGTTGCGGTTTGAACAGAGGGCCGTAGGATTTGAACAATGCATGGACTCCCAACCGCCTAACTTAGATCAGGTGTGCAGAAGCATATACAATAGAGGGGAAATAATATTAAGACATTCAATACTTATTTATCTAAACAAGAAACAACAATCACATGGAGTAACTGAGGTCAAACCAGCATCCTCCCTCGTCTTTGATTGATTGGCCAGGTCTGTGAGGAGGAGCGAGAGCGGAACCAGATGGCGGACTGACCTCTATTATTCTGCTGTCCTGTCCTTCAGAACCATGCTTATTTTGGCTCATCTTTATCTAATGTGTAAAACACAATTCCTGCTGTTTTAATTCAGATCTCTTTTTTTTTTTTTGACTGAGAATTGGGATGAATGGCACATTGAGGTTTAGGCAACCATTAGCGGCTGAATGTCACGGTTAAGTGGATGCTTCAAGGGCGCTTGTGTTCGGAAGAGACACGATCGTTATGACTGGCCCTCTTTCTAAGTCAAACCATCCAAAAACTTGCCACAACCAAGCACACGCATGGAGAAAACAGACAACCTAAGTTTCAAAAGCAGTGTTTGGTATGGTTTATGGCAGGGGTGCCCACACTTTTTCTGCAGGCGAGCTACTTTTCAATTGACCAACTCGAGGGGATCTACCTCATTTATATATATCATTTATATTTATTCATTTATGAAAGAGACATTTTTGTAAACAAGTTAAATGTGTTTAATGATAATACAAGCATGTGTAACACATATAGATGTCTTTCTTTCACAAAGACAAGAATATAAGTTGGTGTATTACCTGATTCTGATGACTTGCATTGATTGGAATCAGACAGTAATGATGATAACGCCCACATTTTCAAATGGAGGAGAAAAAAAGTTGTCCTTTCTGTACAATACCACATGAAAGTGGTTGCTTTTTGGCATCTCATTCATCCAGCTTCCATACACTTTACAAGAAAAACATTGGCGGCAAATTCCGTAGCTTGCTTGATTGACATTCACGGCACCCGAGGGTCTTGTGAGATGACGCTGGCTGCTGCCAGTTCATTATTATGAAAAAATGACAGAGAGGAAGGCGAGAAACACTTTTTATTTCAACAGACTTTCGTCAAAACTCTAAAGGCCGACTGCACATTTCCTATCTTCACAATAAAAGCCCTGCTTCATGCTGCCTGCGCTAACAAAATAAGAGTCTGGGAAAGCTGGCGTGCACAAGTGATGTGCACGCCAGCTTTCTGAGGGATCGCTTGTGCACGCCAGTTTTCCGAGACTCTGTATTTAGTTAGCGCAGGCAGCATGAAGCAGGGCTTTTATTGTGAAGATAGGAAATGTGCAGTCGGCCTTTAGAGTTTTGACGGAAGGTACGGCGCGAGAGTCTGTTGAAATAAAAAGTGTTTCTCGCCTTCCTCTCGGTCATATTTTCATAATAATGATCTTGCAGCAGCCAGCGTCATCTCACAAGACCCTCCGGTACCGTGAATGTCATTTAAGTGACGTCTTGGTGAAGATTGATGATCACTCATTTTTAGGTCTATTTTTTTTTAAAAGCCTGGCTGGAGATCGACTGACACACCCCCCGCGGTCGACTGGTAGCTCGCGATCGACGTAATGGGCACCCCTGGTTTATGGTCTCGCTTTACTGTTTAACGCCAGCACGGTGGCCTTTGCATCCGTTTTTTAATCCTTTCATTTTGCGGAAATCTTCCTTTTAGATCAGGGGTAGGGAAGCTATGGCTCTAGAGCCAGATGTGGCTCTTTTGATGACCGCATCTGGCTCTCAGATAAATCTTAGCTGACATTGCTTAACGCGATAATTATGAATAATTTCGCTGGTAATCACAGTGCTAAAAATAACGTGCAAAACATGAAACATTCTCATGCATTTATATCCATCCATCCGTTTTCTACCGCACCTGTTCAAGAAGTCGCATTAATGGTAAGAAGTATTTTATGTCACTATTAGGGGGGGTTGCAGCTTACTGCGGGGTCGTTCTCCCAGGAAGGCAGACGGACTACTCGGGACATGGCATTTAGGTAAAAACATGATTTCATTTTAACTAAAAAAATCTACAAACAAAAATCGCTCACAGCGGAGGCACAACTTGGGCTAAAGAACAAAGCTAACGCATAAACAGACTAAGAACGTCAATCAAACAAAACTTACTTGGCATGGCATGAAGCACGAAACTATGGCAAGGCATGAAACAAGTCAGCACGGGGAGACTGACTGGCAAAGACGTGCTTAAATACTGCCTCTGATTAGTGCTCGGGATGCAGGTGGGCGGGCGTATTGTCCACCAGAGACAGGTGGACAAAATGAGTAACCAAGGAAACCAGACAAGGGAGTGGAAAAAAACAGGAACTTAAAGAGTCCAAAGGACAAACAGCACATGGCCAAACAAAAACATGATCAACAGACATGACATTTTATTTATAATTGGTTAGCTTCAGAATAACAATGTTATTAAAAAGAATAAGAGACTTATTATAGTCTAAAAATGTTGGTCTTACTTAAAAATGCACGCATTTAGTTGTATCCATCCATCCATCCATCCATCCATCATCTTCCGCTTATCCGAGGTCGGGTCGCGGGGGCAACAGCCTAAGCAGGGAAACCCAGACTTCCCTCTCCCCAGCCACTTCGTCTAGCTCTTCCCGGGGGATCCCGAGGCGTTCCCAGGCCAGCCGGGAGACATAGTCTTCCCAACGTGTCCTGGGTCTTCCCCGTGGCCTCCTACCGGTTGGACGTGCCCTAAACACCTCCCTAGGGAGGCGTTCGGGTGGCATCCTGACCAGATGCCCGAACCACCTCATCTGGCTCCTCTCCATGTGGAGGAGCAGCGGCTTTACTTTGAGTTCCTCCCGGATGGCAGAGCTTCTCACCCTATCTCTAAGGGAGAGACCTGCCACACGGCGGAGGAAACTCATTTGGGCCGCTTGTACCCGTGATCTTATCCTTTCGGTCATGACCCAAAGCTCATGACCATAGGTGAGGATGGGAACGTAGATCGACCGGTAAATTGAGAGCTTTGCCTTCCGGCTCAGCTCCTTCTTCACCACAACGGATCGGTACAACGTCCGCATTACTGAAGACGCCGCACCGATCCGCCTGTTGATCTCACGATCCACTCTTCCCTCACTCGTGAACAAGACTCCTAGGTACTTGAACTCCTCCACTTGGGGCAGGGTCTCCTCCCCAACCCGGAGATGGCACTCCACCCTTTTCCGGGCGAGAACCATGGACTCGGACTTGGAGGTGCTGATTCTCATTCCGGTCGCTTCACACTCGGCTGCAAACTGATCCAGTGAGAGCTGAAGAATCCCGGTCAGATGAAGCCATCAGGACCACATCATCTGCAAAAAGCAGAGACCTAATCCTGCGGTTACCAAACCGGAACCCCTCAACGCCTTGACTGCGCCTAGAAATTCTGTCCATAAAAGTTATGAACAGAATGGGTGACAAAGGACAGCCTTGGCGGAGTCCAACCCTCACTGGAAATGTGTTCGACTTACTGCCGGCAATGCGGACCAAGCTCTGGCACTGATCGTACAGGGAACGGACCGCCACAATAAGACAGTCCGATACTCCATACTCTCTGAGCACTCCCCACAGGACTTCCCGAGGGACACGGTCCAATGCCTTCTCCAAGTCCACAAAGCACATATAGACTGGTTGGGCAAACTCCCATGCACCCTCAAGAACCCTGCCGAGAGTATAGAGCTGGTCCACAGTTCCACGACCAGGACGAAAACCACACTGTTCCTCCTGAATCCGAGGTTCGACTATCCGACGTAGCCTCCTCTCCAGTACACCTGAATAAACCTTACCGGGAAGGCTGAGGAGTGTGATCCCACGATAGTTGGAACACACCCTCCGGTCCCCCTTTTTGAAGAGAGGAACCACCACCCCGGTCTGCCAATCCAGAGGTACCGCCCCCGATGTCCACGCGATGCTGCAAAGTCTTGTCAACCAAGACAGCCCCACAGCATCCAGAGCCTTAAGGAACTCCGGGCGGATCTCGTCCACCCCTGGGGCCTTGCCACCGAGGAGCTTTTTAACTACCTCAGCGACCTCAGCCCCAGAAATAGGAGAGTCCACCACAGATTCCCCAGGCACTGCTTCCTCATAGGAAGACGTGTTGGTGGGATTGAGGAGGTCTTCGAAGTATTCCTTCCACCTGTCCACAACATCCGCAGTCGAGGTCAGCAGAACACCATCCGCACCATACACGGTGTTGATAGTGCACTGCTTCCCCTTCCTGAGGCGGCGGACGGTGGTCCAGAATCGCTTCGAAGCCGTCCGGAAGTCGTTTTCCATGGCTTCCCCGAACTCCTCCCATGTCCGAGTTTTTGCCTCCGCGACCGCTGAAGCTGCACACCGCTTGGCCTGTCGGTACCTGTCCACTGCCTCCGGAGTCCTATGAGTCAAAAGGACCCGATAGGACTCCTTCTTCAGCTTGACGGCATCCCTCACCGCTGGTGTCCACCAGGGGGTTTTAGGATTGCCGCCCCGACAGGCACCAACTACCTTGCGGCCACAGCTCCAATCAGCCGCCTCGACAATAGAGGTGCGGAACATGGTCCACTCGGACTCAATGTCCAGCACCTCCCTCGTGACATGTTCAAAGTTCTTCCGGAGGTGGGAATTGAAACTTTGTCTGACAGGAGACTCTGCCAGACGTTCCCAGCAGACCCTCACAATGCGTTTGGGCCTCCCAGGTCTGTGCGGCATCCTCCCCCACCATCGCAGCCAACTCACCACCAGGTGGTGATCGGTAGAAAGCTCCGCCCCTCTCTTCACCCGAGTGTCCATAACATGAGGCCGCAAATCCGATGACACAACTACAAAGTCGATCATGGAACTGCGGCCTAGGGTGTCCTGGTGCCAAGTGCACATATGGACACCCTTATGTTTGAACATGGTGTTCGTTATGGACAAACTGTGATGAGCACAAAAGTCCAATAACAAAACACCACTCGGGTTCAGATCCGGGCGGCCATTCTTCCCAATCACGCCTCTCCAGGTTTCACTGTCGTTGCCAACGTGAGCGTTGAAGTCTCCCAGTAGGACAAGGGAATCACCCGGGGGAGCACTTTCCAGTACTCCCTCGAGCGTTCCCAAAAAGGGTGGGTACTCTGAACTGCTGTTTGGTGCGTAAGCACAAACAACAGTCAGGACCCGTCCCCCCACCCGAAGGCGGAGGGAGGCTACCCTTTCGTCCACCGGGTTAAACTCCAACGTACAGGCTTTGAGTCGGGGGGAAACAAGAATTGCCACCCCAGCCCGTCGCCTCTCACTGCCGGCAACGCCAGAGTGGAAGAGGGTCCAGTCCCTCTCGAGAGAAGTGGTTCCAGAGCCCTTGCTGTGCGTCGAAGTGAGTCCGACTATATCCAGCCGGAATTTCTCGACTTCGCGCACTAACTCAGGCTCTTTCCCCCCCAGTGACGTGACGTTCCACGTCCCAAGAGCTAGCTTCTGTAGCCAAGGATCGGACCGCCAAGTGCCCTGCCTTCGGCTGTCGCCCAGCTCACAATGCACCCGACCTCTATGGCCCCTGCTATGGGTGGTGAGCCCATTGGAGGGGTGACCCACGTTGCCTCTTCGGGCTGTGCCCGGCCGGGCCCCATGGGAACAGGCCCGGCAACCAGGCGCTCGCCATCGTGCCCCACCTCCTGGCCTGGCTCCAGAGGGGGGCCCCGGTGACCCGCGTCCGGGCGAGGGAAATCTGGGTCCATGATGTTTCTTCTTCATATAGGTCTTCGAGCTGCTCTTTGTCTGATCCCTCACCTAGAACCTGTTTGCTTTGGGAGACCCTACCAGGGGGCTTTATGCCCCCGGACAACATAGCTCCTAGGATCATTGGGACACGCAAACTCCTCTACCACGATAAGGTTGCAGCTCAGAGAGGAGTAGTATGGCTCTCACGGAAATACATTTTGAAATATTTGTCTTTCGTGGCTCTCTCAGCCAAAAAGGTTCCCGACCCCTGGTCTAGATGGACAAATACCATGGGCATGACAGTGAAAGCCGATCAAATCCATTTCAGTTCAGTTCATCTTATTTTATTTCGGACATGCAAACCAAATTACATTAGCGGACAAACTAAGATTAACAGTTTTCATTTCAACATGTCCAAAAAGGAGTAGGAAGAAGCAGGGCTTATGAAATACCACTCCTTCTCCTCACCACAATAATCCCTCAGAACAATATATTTTTGCACAAAAATGTTCTTCACTTCTTGTGTTCCGTATACACCCCTTAAAGTTTTACATATTGGGTGCCAAGGCAAACCCCTCGCCACAGTACACGAACGCACTGCAGCCTCCACCGATGAACCCAGCCCCACTTCCCCAAAAAACCTTGGCCGCATACGCCCAAAAGTCCCAAAAGTCCCAAAAGTCCACTTCCAATACCTTTTTCGGATAAAAAGATTGGCCTTAATGTCTATTATTATGGATACCATGAATTGATTAACGTGGACCCCGACTTAAACAAGTTGAAAAACTTATTGGGGTGTTACCATTTAGTGGTCAATTGTAGGGAATATGTACTGTACTGTGCAATCTACTAATAAAAGTTTCAATCAATCAATCAATCAATCATTCAATCAAAGTGCTGCACAAACTCACACACCCATTGCATGTTCTCACCCACAGGAAAGATCTTCGCAAACGAAATATTTTCAAAACGAATACCATGAACCGGCGAGCTAGACCATACAGCTCTCCAAACACTTCCCTTGCATGGTTAATCTAAAAGAGGGAGAATGATCTTAACTTGTTCAAACGCACCTATCAACTGCCAACTTTTCTGGAGTAACACAAAATGCCACGTTAAGGTAACATGTGGAGTTCCCCAGGGTTCGGTCCTTGGCCCTGCACTCCTCAGCATCTACATGCTGCCGCTAGGTGACATCATACGCAAATACGGTGCTAGCTTTCACTGTTATGCTGATGACACCCAACTCTACATGCCCCTAAAGCTGACCAACACGCCGGATTGTAGTCAGCTGGAGGCGTGTCTTAATGAAATTAAACAATGGATGTCCGCTAACTTTTTGCAACTCAACGCCAAAAAAACGGAAATGCTGATCATCGGTCCTGCTAGACACCGACCTCTATTTAATAATACAACTCTAACATTTCAATCAATCAATCAATGTTTATTTATATAGCCCTAAATCACAAATGTCTCAAAGGACTGCACAAATCATTACGACTACAACATCCTCGGAAGAACCCACAAAAGGGCAAGGAAAACTCACACCCAGTGGGCAGGGAGAATTCACATCCAGTGGGACGCCAGTGACAATGCTGACTATGAGAAACCTTGGAGAGGAGCTCAGAATTGGGCAACCTCCCCCCCTCTAGGGGACCGAAAGCAATGGATGTCGAGCGGGTCTAACATGATACTGTGAAAGTTCAATCCATAGTGGCTCCAACACAGCCGCGAGAGTTCAGTTCAAAGCGGATCCAAGACAGCAGCGAGAGTCCCATCCACAGGAGACCATCTCAAGCGGAGGCGGATCAGCAGCGTAGAGATGTCCCCAACCGATACAGGCGAGCGGTCCATCCTGGGTCCCGACGAGCGGTCCATCCTGGGTCTCGACTCTGGACAGCCAGAACTTCATCCATGGTCATCGGACCGGACCCCCTCCACAAGGGAGGGGGGGACATAGGAGAAAGAAAAGAAGCGGCAGATCAACTAGTCTAAAAAGGAGGTCTATTTAAAGGCTAGAGTATACAGATGAGTTTTAAGGTGATACTTAAATGCTTCTACTGAGGTAGCATCTCGAACTGTTACCGGGAGGGCATTCCAGAGTACTGGAGCCCGAACGGAAAACGCTCTATAGCCCGCAGACTTTTTTTGGGCTCTAGGAATCACTAATATTTGACAACTAAACAATTAAACAAGGCGACTCGATAAAAAATCTGGGTATTATCTTTGACCCAACTCTCTCCTTTGAGTCACACATTAAAAGCGTTACTAAAACGGCCTTCTTTCATCTCCGTAATATCGCTAAAATTCGCTCCATTCTGTCCACTAAAGACGCTGAGATCATTATCCATGCGTTTGTAACGTCTCGTCTCGATTACTGTAACGTATTATTTTCGGGTCTCCCCATGTCTAGCATTAAAAGATTACAGTTGGTACAAAATGCGGCTGCTAGACTTTTGACAAGAACAAGAAAGTTCGATCACATTACGCCAGTACTGTATATACCTTTATATACATATATACATACATATATACCTATACTGTATATACCTTTATATACATATATACATACATATATACCTATACTGTGTATACCTTTATATACATATATACATACATATATACCTGTACTGTATATACTGGCTCACCTGCACTGGCTTCCTGTGCACTTAAGATGTGACTTTAAGGTTTTACTACTTAGGTATAAAATACTACACGGTCTAGCTCCATCCTATCTTGCCGATTGTATTGTACCATATGTCCCGGCAAGAAATCTGCGTTCAAAAGACTCCGGCTTATTAGTGATTCCCAAAGCCCAGAAAAAGTCTGCGGGCTATAGAGCGTTTTCCGTTCAGGCTCCAGTACTCTGGAATGCCCTCCCGGTAAAAGTTCGAGATGCTACCTCAGTAGAAGCATTTAAGTCTCACCTTAAAACTCATTTGTATACGCTAGCCTTTAAATAGACTCCCTTTTTAGACCAGTTGATCTGCCGTTTCTTTTCTTTTTCTCCTATGTCCCACTCTCCCTTGTGGAGGGGGTCCGATCCGATCCGGCGGCCATCTACTGCTCGGAGACATCTCTGCGCTGCTGATCCGCCTCCGCTTGGGATGGTTTCCTGCTGGCTCCGCTGTGAACGGGACTCTCGCTGCTGTGTTGGATCCGCTTTGGACTGGACTCTCGCGACTGTGTTGGATCCATTATGGATTGAACTTTCACAGTATCATGTTAGACCCGCTCGACATCCATTGCTTTCCTCCTCTCCAAGGTTCTCATAGTCATCATTGTCACCGACGTCCCACTGGGTGTGAGTTTTCCTTGCCCTTATGTGGGCCTACCGAGGATGTCGTAGTGGTTTGTGCAGCCCTTTGAGACACTAGTGATTTAGGGCTATATAAGTAAACATTGATTGATGATTGATTAATTCACTTGTCTTTAGGATTGGAGTTTTTTCGTTGTTGTTTTTGTCAATCAAGCTATTGTTGGAACCTAATTCCCCATGATCCTCCACTGCACTAAAAAGGATAGTTGTAAACCTGCAAGGTAATTTAAATGAGAGACACTAGCCAATTAGTTTGGTTGTCTAATTTTGTCTATCGTTGACTCAGTGGCTTTAACGATGTATGTAAGTTCCTCCAACATATTCAACACAGCAAGTCTTTACCACTATTTCAGCGGCTCATATCTTTCAAACATGTCTAGATTAGTGTGTTTGTGATGAATGTGTGCAGAGTGGATTTTATCAGGTCTCGCTCGTTGTACCGGTCTGTCCCTTCCTCCCTAACACATTTACAGGCATGTTTGCATGAGAAAGTCTCTGGGTTTGGAGCTGTGTTTAGCCCAGCTGTCATCCCCTTGTCTGCATGTAAACAAAGCCTGGAGACCGGCTGGTGCAGACAGGCTGACCCACACCCAGACCCAGGGTGACTGCAAAGTCAAAGTGTTGGAAACACTTATATAATAAAGTAGTACTTAAGTACTGTATGAAAGGAGTTTAAAAAAATCGTAATGTGTCAGGGGCTTGACAGCAGTGGTCTTGTTCCCAGGCTCATCTGAACTTTGCCAATGAATACTGAAATGATTCAGCCAGGGCTTGGGAGAATGTCGTGTGGTCAAAATGGGACCAAAATTGAGCTCTTTGGCTTCAAATCCACTCAACTCTGTGTTTGCAGACAGATAAATGCTTAACATGACCCTAAAAACACAATCCTTAATGTCAAATAAAAAGGTGGATAATTCATGTTTTGAGGCTGTTTCTACCACCAAAATCCCTTTTGGGAAGTTTGCAACCTTAGCGACCAACTATGTCCTTGGGCTTGCCAACAAACGTTTCACCACCAATTACTGAGTCATGTTTTGCATTGCAGTCTGTTTTTTTCATTTTGTGTCTCTCAGTTACCATAACCCTGGTATAAAAGTAACAAAATCACTTACAATTTACATTTACAAAATCAGCAGTGGATCGAAATCTATTTTGCTCTCTGTATTATGTCTCTAGAAATGTTTTGTACCATAGGATGTCTGCAACAAGTGGGATGAAAGACTAACTCTCATGTATAAACCAGGGTTGGGAGGTTTTTGTGTTTTGTAAAACAGAACATTATACTTTGCAAATATATAACACATCAAAAATCTATTCTGAAGCAAGTATTAAAGATGAATCATACAGCAGTGGGAGAGTGGCCGTGCGCAACCCGAGGGTTCCTGGTTCAATCCCCACTTAGTACCAACCTAGTCACATCCGTTGTGTCCTTGAGCAAGACACTTCACCCTTGCTCCTGATTGGTGCTGGTTAGCGCCTTGCATGGCAGCTCCCTCCATCAGTGTGTGAATAGGTAAATGTGGAAGTAGTGTCAAAGCGCTTTGCGTACCATCCACCCATCCATCCATCTTCTTCCGCTTATCCGAGGTCGGGTCGCGGGCGCAACAACCTAAGCAGGGAAACCCAGACTTCCCTCTCCCCAGCCACTTCGTCTAGCTCTTCCCGGGGGATCCCGAGGCGTTCCCAGGCCAGCCGGGAGACATAGTCTTCCCAACGTGTCCTGGGTCTTCCCCGTGGCCTCCTACCGGTTGGACGTGCCCTAAACACCTCCCTAGGGAGGCGTTCGGGTGGCATCCTGACCAGATGCCCGAACCACCTCATCTGGCTCCTCTCCATGTGGAGGAGCAGCGGCTTTACTTTGAGTTCCTCCCGGATGGCAGAGCTTCTCACCCTATCTCTAAGGGAGAGACCTGGAAACTCATTTGGGCCGCTTGTACCCGTGATCTTATCCTTTCGGTCATGACCCAAAGCTCATGACCATAGGTGAGGATGGGAACGTAGATCGACCGGTAAATTGAGAGCTTTGCCTTCCGGCTCAGCTCCTTCTTCACCACAACGGATCGGTACAACGTCCGCATTACTGAAGACGCCGCACCGATCCGCCTGTCGATCTCACGATCCACTCTTCCCCCACTCGTGAACAAGACTCCTAGGTACTTGAACTCCTCCACTTGGGGCAGGGTCTCCTCCCCAACCCGGAGATGGTACTCCACCCTTTTCCGGGCGAGAACCATGGACTCGGACTTGGAGGTGCTGATTCTCATTCCGGTCGCTTCACACTCGGCTGCGAACCGATCCAGTGAGAGCTGAAGATCCTGGTCAGATGAAGCCATCAGGACCACATCATCTGCAAAAAGCAGAGACCTAATCCTGCGGTCACCAAACCGGAACCCCTCAACGCCTTGACTGCGCCTAGAAATTCCGTCCATAAAAGTTATGAACAGAATCGGTGACAAAGGACAACCTTGGCGGAGTCCAACTCTCCAACTTGCGTACCTTGAAGGTAAAAAAGCGCTATACAAGTACAATTATTTTATCATTTATCTATTATGTATATTCACTAATGTGATATACGCTACTGCAACATTCTAAATAGATATGTACACTAGGGCAGTGAATCTTTTGGTGTCCCACGATTCGATTCAATATCGATTCTTGGGGTCACGATTCGATAATATATAGATTTTTTCGATTCGATTCAATTCTCGATTCAAAAGCGTTATTTTCCGATTCAAAAAGATTCTGTATTCATTCAATACATTTCAGCAGGATCTACCCCAGTCTGCTGACATGCTAGCAGAGTAGTAGATTTAAAAAAAAAAAAAAAGCTTTTATAATATAAGGGACGGTGTGGCGCAGGGGGAGAGTGGCCCTGCGCAACCCGAGGGGCCCTGGTTCAAATCCCACCTAGTACCAACCTCGTCACGTCCGTTGTGTCCTGAGCAAGACACTTCACCCTTGCTCCTGATGGGTGCTGGTTGGCGCCTTGCATGGCAGCTCCCTCCATCAGTGTGTGAATGTGTGTGTGAATGTGGAAGTAGTGTCAAAGCGCTTTGAGTACCTTGAAGGTAGAAAAGCGCTATACAAGTACAACCCATTTATAATTGTAAAGGACAATGTTTTATCAACTGTACGCAATGATGTAAATTTGTTTTAACTCTTAAACGAACCAAAAATATGACTAATTTTATCTTTGTGAAAATATTAGACACAGTGTGTTGTCCAGCTTATGAGATGCCATGCAAGTGTAAGCCACTGTGACACTATTGTTCTTTTTTTTTAATTTTTATAAATGTCTAATGATAATGTCAGTGAGGGATTTTTAATCACTGCTATGCTGAAATTATAACTAATATTGATACTGTTGTTGATAATATTCATTTTTGTTTCACTACTTTTGATTTAATTCTGTGTCGTGTTTGTGTCTTCTCAATTGCTCTGTTTATTGCAGTTCTGAGTGTTGCTGGGTCAGGTTTGGTTTTGGAATTGGATTGCATTGTTATGGTATTGCTGTGTAGTGGTTTGTTGGATTGATTAAAAAATATAAATTAATTAATTAAAAATAAAAAAATAAAGAAATCGATTTTTTAAAAATGAGAATCGATTCTGAATCGCACAACGTAAACGATTCGATTCGTATTCGAATCGATTTTTTCCCACACCCCTAATGTATATATATATATATATATATATATATATATATATTGAGGGATTTATTGGTCCATTGTGAGGGCATAACTTATGAACAGTGTCCATCCATCCATCCATTTTCTACCGCTTATTCCCTTTTGGGGTCGCGGGGAGCGCTGGCGCCTATCTCAGCTACAATCGGGCGGAAGGCGGGGTACACCCTGGACAAGTCGCCACCTCATCGCAGGGCCAACACAGATAGACAGATAACATTCACACACTAGGGCCCATTTAGTGTTGCCAATCAACCTATTATGAACAGTGTGTAGGCATTAAAAACATGAACCTATTGGATAGACAGAGTTAAAGTACCAATGATTGTTATACACACACTAGGTGCGGCGAAATTATTTATTTGCATTTGACCCATTACCTTTGATCATCCGCTAGGAGGTGAGGGGAGCAGTGGGCAGCAGCGGAGGTGATTTAACCCCCAATTCCAAGCCTTGATGCTGAGTGCCAAACAGGGAGGTAATGGGACCCATTTTTATAGTCTTTGGTGGAACTCAGCCGGGGTTTGAACTCACAACCTACCAATCTCAGGGCGGACACTCTAACCCCTAGGCCAGGGGTCGGGAACCTTTTTGGCTGAGGGAGCCATTTAAGCCAAATATTTTAAAATGTATTTCCGTGAAAGCCATATAATTTAACACTGAATACAACTAAATGTCTGCATTTTTAAGTAAGACCAACATTTATAGAGTATAATATGTCACAAACTGGCATGGCAGCAGTAGTAGCGATCCCTAGATGCAGGAACCAGGAGAGCGAGGCGCAGGTAAGATGCTTTTAATATCACCAACAGAGGAGAATGAAGCATTTTTGCATGTACAGTTCTTAACAATAGTCAATCTTTGAGCCCTGAGGAACGCGCAAGATAAGCATAAATAGAAACATGCTGATTGGCAGCAGGTTGGGGAGGAGACCCTGCCCCAAGTGGAGGAGTTCAAGTACCTAGGAGTCTTGTTCACGAGTGAGGGAAGAGTGGATCGTGAGATCGACAGGCGGATCGGTGCGGCGTCTTCAATAATGCGGACGTTGTACCGATCCGTTGTGGTGAAGAAGGAGCTGAGCTTTGGGTCATGACCGAAAGGATAAGATCACGGGTACAAGCGGCCCAAATGAGTTTCCAGGTCTCTCCCTTAGAGATAGGGTGAGAAGCTCTGCCATCCGGGAGGAACTCAAAGTAAAGCCGCTGCTCCTCCACATGGAGAGGAGCCAGATGAGGTGGTTCGGGCATCTGGTCAGGATGCCACCTGAACGCCTCCCTAGGGAGGTGTTTAGGGCACGTCCAACCGGTAGGAGGCCACGGGGAAGACCCAGGACACGTTGGGAAGACTATGTCTCCCGGCTGGCCTGGGAACGCCTCGGGAAAGGGTAGTCTGGGTTTCCCTGCTTAGGCTGTTGCCCCCGCGACCCGACCTCGGATAAGCGGAAGAAGATGGATGGATGATTGGCAGCAGTTGAGGGGAAAAAAACACAGCGCTCAGCGGGACAAACAGGAAATGGAAACAAAATAAAAGCACTGATGGGAAGTAAATACGAGACAAAGACGCAAAAACAGAAATGAAGTGACAGATCTTCACATAATAAGCATCTTATTCTTTTTCATAACATTTTTATTCGGAAGCTCACCGATGATAAATAAAATCCTTCTTACCATTAATGCGACTTCTTGAACAGGTGCGGTAGAAAACAGATGGATGGATTAAAATGTATGAGAATGTTTTATATTTTGTATTAATATTTATATTACAGCGATTACCAGCGGAATTATTCATTACTTATCGTGTTAAGCAATGTCAGCTAAGATTTATCTGAGAGCCAGATGCAGTCATCAAAAGAGCCACATCTGGCTCTAGAGCCATAGGTTCCCTACCCCTGTTCTAGGCCATTGAGTAAGTAGATGACTTATCCACACTCCTCCCATGCATATCCAAGTATTGGATGCAATCTACCAGTTAATTAAGTATTGAATAAAACAACTTTTAGAGCCCCTCGAGCCTTTTTCCTCACTGTAATGCCATAAATAATCCACAATTAAAATGATTTACTTAAGACTTTAGCAGCTTTACCTGGTACAGCTCGATGCGTTGCTCGGGTACTCTGGCACTAGGGTTTTGAAGGCGAAAGATCCTTAACTCAGCTTTCACCAAGTTGGAAGCATTCTTCTCCATGGAGGACACATCAAACATTAGGCGTCTGAAGTAAGGGTTGAAGAGAGTGGGGGAGATAACATCTGAAACACAGAGGACAGGCAGGTTAAATCTGGGATTTGGACAGAAATGTAGAGCACAGCACCAAGATGCGAGGGAATACACTTTATTGCCAAATAAACCTAACCTGTGTTGATGATATCATATTTTAACATTATACAGGATAATAGCAACATGCACTAAAATGTGCAACTGAACTTGTAATGTAATGTGACTTTCCAACTGGAAAATTCAAACAGATTCACTTTCTTATACTTTCATACTTTTGTCACTTTTAACAATTGGTGTAAAAAAAAAAAATCCCTGAGTTTAGCAATAAAAATGTTGCATGACACATTATGGTAAATAAATAAATAAATGATAAATGGGTTGTACTTGTATAGCGCTTTTCTACCTTCAAGGTACTCAAAGCGCTTTGACACTACTTCCACATTCACACACTGATGGAGGGAGCTGCCATGCAAGGCGCTAACCAGCACCCATCAGGAGCAAGGGTGAAGTGTCTTGCTCAGGACACAACGGACGTGACGAGGTTGGTTCTAGGTGGGGATTGAACCAGGGACCCTCGGGTTGCGCACGGCTACTTTCCCACTGCATGGTCAAATGCAGGATCTTCTGTTACGGTTGTGGTGTGGCAATTATTAGGACTACAAAAATGGCTGAGGTCACCATGTTTCTGCTTGACCAATGAGCAATCAGCCCAAATTTGGAATCACATTGGCATACTTGAAACCTCAGGTGCAAAGGTGTCGCAATATTGTAGTGGAAAGGTGTCAATAGGATGGAGATTTATGTCAACTGAAATACATTGCAGTTGTCTCATTTATTGCCAAGACAGCAAATTGCCCATGAACACAAAAGTGTGGTGGTTTGTCGATCTGTTCACCATGGCCGGCTCTACGCAGGGGCAAGAGGGGGGCAGAGCCCCCTTAAATAAATGTCTTGCCCCCTCAAATCAAAATTTGAGAAAGCAAATTTTAATAAACTCACCAAATTACTACATTACAAGTTGACAAAATTATCTACACTAGCGGAAAAATCCACCGAAAAAGGGACACACACGATATAGTAGTGTCGGCTTCCCTCTCATCCCTCCCTCCGCTGTGCGTGTATTCAACATTCCACAGGCTGCGCAGCAGACACACACCTGCACACACCCCTCAGCCCTCAGGAAACATCCAATCACTGTTGCAGTATGAAAGTAAAAGAAAAGGAAAAGTTGTCTACATTTATCATATACTTGTTAGGATGGGGGTATTTGTGTCGTCTTATCTGTCATAAACACGTTTATCGTCGCGGACTTTCGGTGCTACGGAGTTCCTTTTTTTTTTTTTTTTTTTACAACTTGACGAGAGCAGTGACAGCGGAGGCTCTGAGCAGACGTGGTTTGGAAGGCAGAGAGCCTCCACTGTCCCTGTAACAAGCTACAAGTCATTTATGATGCTGTTAATGAGGGTAAAAATGAAACATAAGGTATATATCCTGCTTAGCAGTCCTCCTCTGCTGTCCTCCGTTCAGAGCAGAGTCCCTAGCAACGGCCCGTTTTACTTAGCAACGGTCTGGCAATCGACTGCTGGAATTCTTTTTCTGTGGTTTTTCTTGTAATTCTACATAGTCAATCTTTAATGTTTCAATCTACATTTTGCAATAAACAAATTATAAGTTCCATTTGATATGACCAAGACACCTAAAAACAAAAACACTGCCGTTTTCATCAATTTACAAGCAAGTGGGCAACACACATACATTGGAGTGAATGAATTTTGTGCCCACGTTCTGTTTTATAAATTAGTTTGAGATTCTTTTTTATCATTATTCATCAGACTACCTTTCAGTTTTGTAAATATTGACTGTGGTGTGTGAAGTCCTACTTTGGGTCAAAATGTATTTGAGAGTTAGGCCATCCAGTTAGGATAAATGTTATGTTGTTGGTTGGTAAAATCTGGATGAAGGATGTTTTATTTTATTTTATTCATTTATTTTTATTTTTCAGTTCCCCCCCCCCCCCTGAGGGATTGCCACCTTATTGTGGTCAGGGGGTTTGCATGCCTCAGTGACAGTAAGAGCTATACCAGCAGGAGCTTAGTTTTCAGGTGGGACACCCAAGTTGGACAGGTGTGAAGGTAGAGGCCTGACAAAGTGCAATCCACTACTCCAGGTTGGGGTTGGACACATAGCTAAAGACCCATTTTAATGAAGAAAGCATCGTTACTATAAGCACAGAAAAAAAAGTGCTGGAGCCTGTTGTGTACACATGATGCCCCCTTCACATTTCTGACTGCCCCCTCATAAAAGCATGCCTAGAACCGCCCCTGCTGTTCACTATGATTGACTGGCAATTATAGACCAGAATGTACCTCATTTCTCACCCAATGTCAGCTGGGTTATGCTACAGATTACCCATGACCTAGAGAAGGCTGAATAAAATATTCCCAAAGCCCAAAAAAAGTCTGCGGGCTATAGAGCGTTTTCCGTTCAGGCTCCAGTACTCTGGAATGCCCTCCCGGTAACAGTTCCAGATGCCACCTCAGTAGAAGCATTTAAGTCTCACCTTAAAACTCATTTGTATACTCTAGCCTTTAAATAGACTCCCTTTTTAGACCAGTTGATCTGCCGTTTCTTTTCTTTTTCTCCTATGTCCCACTCTCCCTTGATCCGGTGGCCATGTACTGCTCGCCTGTGTATCGGCTGGGGACATCTCTGCGCTGTTGATCCGCCTCCGCTTGGGATGGTTTCCTGCTGGCTCCGCTGTGAACGGGACTCTCGCTGCTGTGTTGGATCCTCTTTGGACTGGACTCTGGCGACTGTGTTGGATCCATTATGGATTGAACGTTCACAGTATCATGTTAGACCCGCTCGACATCCATTGCTTTCCTCCTCTCCAAGGTTCTCATAGTCATCATTGTCACCGACGTCCCACTGGGTGTGAGTTTTCCTTGCCCTTATGTGGGCCTACCGAGGATGTGGTAGTGGTTTGTGCAGCCCTTTGAGACACTAGTGATTTAGGGCTATATAAGTAAACGTTGATTGATTGATTGATTGATTAATAATTCAAAGACAAATGTATGAATAGTAAGTCACCATTTTTTCATTTGCCACATGTTACCAAGATGAGCATAATAAAATGTCAGTTTGAGTTTACGTTTAATGTGCCAACATCACTTTAAAGAAGCGTAACAGAACCCCAGCGCACTCACAAAGGACAGCAGCTATGCACAGTAGCAACCTTACAAACACTACTTAGAAACATGTGCGTGCAAGGCTTTGACAGATGCTTCCTCATGAACACGGTGACACGTGCAGCACTGACAGACACACAATATTTGTTGCCATGTCTGACAGATGCGGCAGAACACACACAATTCGTCATTAAGTACGCACCATAGTACTGGAAAGCATGTGTGAGTTGGAGAAGTGCTTGACAGCAGCCCACAACCCCAGTGAAATGGAAGCCTATGAGGTCTTGAATAGATGCCTGCAACATGAGGCGCGGGCCTGGATTAGTAAAACACAGTGGTTTGCTTTGAGAGAGGAGACAATCTCAGTCAGCAAAAAGACAGACCGACTAGAACTGGCCAAAAGAAAAATGAAAGATTATTTATGTGAGTGACCGAGTTATAGTCAGGGTTGAAACTCTTTATTTGCAGTGGACTGTATGGGTTATGCACCCAAAAGGACTTAAAGGTTGAGTTAGAACATGGGTGTCAAACTCTGGCCCGCCGTGTAATGTAATTTGGTCCTTGAGGCAATATCAATTTTAGACCAGTTGATCTGCCGTTTCTTTTCCTTTTCTTCTATGTCCCACTCTCCCTTGTGGAGGGGGTCCGGTCCGATCCGGTGGCCATGTACTGCTTGCCTGTGTATCGGCTGGGGACATCTCTGCGCTGCTGATCCGCCTCCGCTTGGGATGGTTTCCTGCTGGCTCCGCTGTGAACGGGACTCTCGCTGCTGTGTTGGATCCGCTTTGGACTGGACTCTCGCGACTGTGTTGGATCCATTATGGATTGAACTTTCACAGTATCATGTTAGACCCGCTCGACATCCATTGCTTTCCTCCTCTCCAAGGTTCTCATAGTCATCATTGTCACCGACGTCCCACTGGGTGTGAGTTTTCCTTGCCCTTATGTGGGCCTACCGAGGATGTCGTAGTGGTTTGTGTAGTGGTTTGTGCAGCCCTTTGAGACACTAGTGATTTAGGGCTATATAAGTAAACATTGATTGATTGATTGATTGATTGATTGAGCATTAGAGCTGGCCCGCCGGTGTTATACAGCGTCGGTGCCGCTGTAACACCGCTAATACTCATACTTGCCAACCCTCCGAATTTTCCCGGTAGACTCCCGTAGTTCAGTGCCCCTCCCGAAATCTCCCGGGGCAAACATTCTCCCGAATTTCTACCGATTTCCACCTGGACAACTATATTGGGGGCGTGCCTTTAAGGCACTGTCTTTAGCGTTCTCTACAACCTGTCGTCACGTCCACTTTTCCTCCATACTAACAGCGTGTCACATAATATTTGTGGCTTTTACACACACACACACACACACACACAGACGCACAAGTGAATGCAAGGCATACTTGGTCAACAGCCATACAGGTCACACTGAGGGTGGCCGTATAAACAACTTTAGCACTGTTACAAATACGCGCCACAGTGTGAACCCACACCAAACAAGAATTACAAACACATTTCGGGTGAACATCCGCACCGTAACACAACAGAACAAATACCCAGAACCCCTTGTAGCACTAACTCTTCCGGGAAACTTCCAGCAAACTGAGCAATAATTAACGTTTTATTCATGCATTTTCTCTTGCTACTTCAAGGCTTGAATGTTTGGTTCATTCATTATTGTTATTTTATTTTCAAATGTATTATTAGCCTGTGGAAACAATTTGATATTTACCTCAGAAGATTACAAATAGAAAAAAAGGCATAACATTTTTATTTAAATTTTATTTGACATGCCATTGATATTTTTTCAATTATTATTATTATTATTTGAAACTGGATTTTGCATGTCACTATAAAGTTATATAAGCCTTGCTTGTTCAATATTCAATGCAAAACTTCTTTGGGTCCCTATTAAAAGGTTCATTTGTTCAACTTTGGCCCGCGGCTTTGTTCTGTATAAAATGTTGGCCCACCCTGTATTTGAGTTTGACACCCCTGAGTTAGAACATTCTTGCCCCGAAAGAATGAATTTCCCAAATGTTTGAAAAAGTCTCAAGATTCTCAAGACATGAACATTTGATATTAAAGACAGCAAATATTTAAGTTTCTTCATCTGCATGAGTAAATATTTTTTCTATCATAGACCAGGTTTACACCTACTAAATTACCGTATTTTTCGGACTATAAGTTGCACTTTCTTTCATAGTTTGACCGGGTGTGCGACAAATAATAATAATAATAATAATAATAATAATACATTGTATTTATAAGGCGCCTTATACTCCGGAGCGACTTATGTGTGAAATTATTAACACATTACCGTAAAATATCAAATAATATAATTTATGTCATTCGCGGAAGAGACGAAGAAAATGTCAGCAATCGTCACACACACGTCAACCAATAAGAATTCGGCGGGGGAGGGTCATGGCAGAAGTGCATTGTGGGTCATGGAATGCTAACTGCTATATGCTACCGCCTTAGCTATTAAATTGGATCATTTCATCGTTGGCTGTAACTTATAAAAACCAAGAAGGGCTGAACAAAAATTGGACTAAAAAGGAAATCATGTAGTGCAGATTACAAGCTGGACGTAGTGAAATATGCAGCAGAAAACGACAAGAGGAAGCGGCGCATACCTTTGGAGTTGGCAGAGTTGTTCAGAAGCCACATCCAGGAAAGAAGATTTCATCAGATTTATCGAGTAGGAGTGACGGATTGTTTGGTAAATGTGTAGCATGTTCTATATGTTATAGTTATTTGAATGACTCTTATAATAATAATAACAATAATGGATTAGATTTATATTGCGCTTTTCTATTGGGAGATACTCAAAGCGCTCACAGAGAAGTGGGAAGCCATCATTCATTCACACGATGGGGGTGGTAAGCTACATCTGTAGCCACAGCTGCCCTGGGGTAGACTGACAGAAGCGTGGCTGCCAGTTTGCACCTACGGCCCCTCCGACCACCACCAATCATTCATTCATCATTCATTCACCAGTGTGAGCGGCACCGGGGGCAAAAGTGAAGTATCCTGCCCAAGGACAATACGGCAGCGATTTGCATGTCAATAGGTTGGAAGCGAACCTGCAACCCTCAGGTTTCTGGCACAGCCGCTCTACCCACTACGCCATGCTGCCCCATAATATGTTACGTTAACATACCAGACAAGTTCTCAGTTGGTTATTTATGCGTCATATAATACAGTGGGGCTTCACGGTGGCAGAGGGGTTAGTGCGTCTGCCTCACAATACGAAGGTCCTGCAGTCCTGGGTTCAAATCCAGGCTCGGGATCTTTCTGTGTGGAGTTTGCATGTTCTCCCCGTGAATGCGTGGGTTCCCTCCGGGTACTCCGGCTTCCTCCCACTTCCAAAGACATGCACCTGGGGATAGGTTGATTGGCAACACTAAATTGGCCCTAGTGTGTGAATGTTGTCTGTCTATCTGTGTTGGCCCTGCGATGAGGTGGCGACTTGTCCAGGGTGTACCCCGCCTTCCGCCCGATTGTAGCTGAGATAGGTGCCAGCGCCCCCCGTGACCCCGAAAGGGAATAAGCGGTAGAAAATGGATGGATGGATAATACAGTGGTCCCAAACCACCGGGCCGCAGCCCGATTGGTACCGGGCCGCAGAATAATTTTTTTAGTAATTTTTATTTAAAGAAAATATATATATATATATATCCATCCATTTACTACCGCTTATTCCCTATATATATATATGTTTTGTTTTTTTTAGTAAATCAACATAAAAAACACAATATACACTTACAATTAGGGCACCAACCACAAAAACGTCCCTTTTTCATGACAAAAACGTCCCTTTTTCATGACAAAGAAAAAAAAAAAAAGGACGGTAGAAAATGGATGGATGGATATAAATAGTACGTCTGTAATGGCTATGCTGATGTTAATTAGCAGACAGTATCCAAAAAATGATCTTAGATTGCGCTACGAACATGATGCCGGTACGAAGACAGACCGGCGAAAGGGTTTTTTTCGGAGGAATTTACAGACAAAGAATCACTTTTGAATATCTCGACTAATTTCATGTGATAAAGCACTGTTGATATATACTGGGAGTTTTGAACCTGAAGGAAAAGACTGTTCATGCCACGGTTGATACTGTTCCAGATGAAGTTTGCAATGCTCTGGACTATCTTGCCAGTTGTGCAGAATACAGTTTTTTCTAATCCGTTTGGAGTGCACAAATGAAGCGTGAGGGGGTTTGTGTACGCTTTATTATTCACCTTTAATGTACCTGCTTCATTATCTTCTGTCTCATTTGTATTTTATTCGGGGGTCTGAATTAAACCAACATTTTACATTTCCTTAGCTATTTTCTACCATCAATGCACTTCAAAATGTTCTGTTTTTTTTATTGGTAAAGCAAACAAACTGTATCCTCTTCACGACAATGGTTGCTATGTTTTTATTGAATGGTATCTGCTTCCGGTTTATTTCCCGCGCGTTGACACTGGTGCATCCGCAATACGAAGGGTCCTATCCCGCTAGAGAAATCTTGTTTCCAATCGCACAATCCAGGTGTGTTAGTCCGATTTTTCAATAACCGAACACAATCGGATAAAGGTGTTTCTATGAGCTGTAGGAGGCTTATTTAGAGCCGAACTATTTCAATCAATCAATCAATCAATGTTTACTTATATAGCCCTAAATCACTAGTGTCTCAAAGGGCTGCACAAACCACTACGACATCCTCGGTAGGCCCACATAAGGGCAAGGAAAACTCACACCCAGTGGGACGTCGGTGACAATGATGACTATGAGAACCTTGGAGAGGAGGAAAGCAATGGATGTCGAGCGGGTCTAACATGATACTGTGAAAGTTCAATCCATAATGGATCCAACACAGTCGCGAGAGTCCAGTCCAAAGCGGATCCAACACAGCAGCGAGAGTCCCGTTCACAGCGGAGCCAGCAGGAAACCATCACAAGCGGAGGCGGATCAGCAGCGCAGAGATGTCCCCAGCCGATACACAGGCAAGCAGTACATGGCCACCGGATCGGACCGGACCCCCTCCACAAGGGAGAGTGGGACATAGAAGAAAAAGAAAAGAAACGGCAGATCAACTGGTCTAAAAAGGGAGTCTATTTAAAGGCTAGAGTATACAAATGAGTTTTATGGTGAGACTTAAATGCTTCTACTGAGGTGGCATCTCGAACTGTTACCGGGAGGGCATTCCAGAGTACTGGAGCCCGAACGAAAACGCTCTATAGCCCGCAGACTTTTTTTGGGCTCTGGGAATCACTAATAAGCCGGAGTCCTTTGAACGCAGATTTCTTGCCGGGACATGAAATCCGACTGATTTAGTGAATGGAAACGTACTGAATGATTGAAGGGTCGTAGTTATTTTTGCTACTAGTTGGTTGCAACAGAATGCAGTTGTTTAAACTGAAGCGGGAGAAGAGGTCATATAAACTGTAACGGTAAACATCTACAATCCTGTGCAGCTGATTGTTGTGTTGTATCAAAGCTAGAACGAGATGCAGAATAACTAAGATGCAGGCATCTGCTTGGGTCTTGTATCTAAAAAAAAAACAAAACACAAATAAAATTGTGACGTGACTTGTTCAGGATGGATTTTGAACGGACTATGTTGTTACTGGTCACTTTACACGATTAGCCGGTATAGTGTAAGCAGCAGTAGCAAGATAAGCCGAGACTAATGAAGCTCTTGTTCGTTTCCTTCCCAGCTGTCAACAGAGAGAAAGTCAAAGTCCCAGCTCCCAGGGGAGTTGAATGAGAACCGTTTACACAAACGGCTTCAGACCCTTGTGAATGAGTGTGCTGTTTTGAGCCAACACTGGCTGCATTGAGCAGAGGTTCATTGGAAGGTTTCCGTCACACTGTTACACACTCTGGATAGCAGAGGCACTTTGCAGATTATATTTCTTTGACTAATTTCATGTGACAAACATGTTTACGTATTTAAGTAAAGAGTACAACAGACAGAAAGTCCTATGGTGGTATCTAGGAGACCTCGTCCAGCTTTTGGTGGATACTGCTCTTCATTCCCATGTTCTGTTATTGTAGTGTCCATGACAACAACGCTACGCTATTTCCACGACTTAACCATGTATTTTTGCTTAGACTACACTAATTGTGGATGAGTCACAGATGGAAACGTTGCTCTATTGTTCATAAATTTTCATGTCGTCTGTAAAAATCTGAAGACTGTCAATCAGAGGACGATGAAAATTGTTTGAAGCTTTTGGGGCTCATTGCAGTGCTTTAGCAGAATGTATATCACCGATGATATTGGAACTTGACGTGGATATGATCCAAAGCTAATGGTCTCATTATCATCTTTCTACGTGTGAAAAAGTGATGCAGGTGACATCACATGACAGATGGCATGGCTACAACTTTTTTCATACCCCTGACTCTTGTAATCCGTCACTTCATTACTCATCACTCCCATTACCTCACATACCGATGGTAAAGTACTACAACATGTGCTATGTGCACAAAAGCCAAAGAAGCACAGAAAGTTCACATGTTTGCGAAATCAAATTAGTTGTACAAAAAAAAACTAACAATTTTGGAGTAGCGTGTCAATAGAATAGCGTGTAATTTATCATTGAAATAAGATTATTCTGCTGTAATTGAACATTTTTGTTTCAATTATAGCTTTGGCAGATGCGGGTTGTGTAGTACAGTAATTAAAAATGTCTTCTGTGCTTGATACGACTCGGGGGAATGTTGCGCAACCCAGCTGGTTCAGTCCCTGCTGTTTCTTCTGTTCCACCCGAGACTGGAACCTGGGTCTTCCGGCATGAGAGACATGCGTGCTTGCTACTGAGCTAAAAGCCCGAGCTATCAACCCGATCGCCAGCACTGGTCTTGAGGTTGTCAAAGACTGAGGTTTACCAACGAACACATGGTTACACCCAACTCTTTAAACCTCACTCTCATCTGGCTCCTGGCACTACTGTAACCCAGCTGGTTCAGTCCCTGCTGTTTTTTTTTGTTCCAACCGAGACTGGAACCTGGGTCTTCCGGCATGAGAGACATGCGTGCTTGCTACTGAGCTAAAAGCCCGAGCTATCAACCCGATCGCCAGCACTGGTCTTGAGGTTGTCAAAGACTGAGGTTTACCAACGAACACATGGTTACACCCAACTCTTTAAACCTCACTCTCATCTGGCTCCTGGCACTACTGTAACCCAGCTGGTTCGGCCCCCTGCCTTTATTCCCATTCCGCAAGGAGACTAAAACCTGGGTTTTTTTGATTGATTGATTGTTTGATTGAAACTTTTATTAGTAGATTGCACAGGTCAGTACATATTCCCTACAATTGACCACTAAACGGTAACACCCGAATAAGTTTTTCAACTTGTTTAATCAATTCATGCTAGTTGGGTTGTCTGCATGCGAGGTGAGTGTGCTGACCACCAAGCTAAAAGCCGTGGCTATTAACCCGAGAGCCAGCGCTGCTCTTGAGGCAGTCAGGCAGTGAGCTTTACCAACACACACATGACCCAGTCATACTGGCTGCATAGCCAACTAGTGGCCAACAGTTCAGCATTCCATATCGTAAAGCATACTTGTGCTTTGGGCTTCCATCTGCTGTCTTTTGACAGGGGAAAGGTAATTATTGTAAGTCTTAGAGAATAAATCTTGATATAAAACATTAACAGGCACATTTGAGTCACTTTAACAAGGAGGAGTGGGCAACTATTGCCAATTTAAGGCAAGCAAAGCAAAATCCTCTTGATACATATCAAAAACTGTGAAAATGAATGGATGGAGTTTTCAACCTTTGCATTTGGATTCAAAGCAAGCAGTTTGAGGGTGTTACTGACACTAGGCTATTCATACTTTGTTGGGCTGGGACATGAGTCCCCCTCCCTTTCCTGCGCTCGCAGTAAACATTTGTACTGTACTTGCCTGTGCCAAAAATTCTATACTGCTGATGTTCTGATTTTGTGAATTATTTCCAATCGTATTTAGATAGATAGAAAGATAGTACTTTATTTATTCTGTCAGGAGAGTTCCTTCAGGAAAATTACAATTTTCAGCACAATCCCATTCAAGATCAGACAAACATTACAGGGAGACAGAACAGGATCGCTGACGGGTCTGCCGGCTTCCAGCGCCCCTTACAAAAAAGAGTCGTTAGAGTCATTCTAAACATTTACTTTGTTGAAAGTGTTAATTGACAATTAATTACTTGCGAGAGGATCGCTTGCATTAATTAAATAACACAAATTTGTTACGCACGCAATTGGTAAAAAATAATTCGTTTTTATTTTTGGTAATTTCAACCATACTTTCTTTTACATTTGAATCGATACGGTACCCGGGTATCAAAACCTGTTCTCAAAGGTACCAATTTGTGTGCTCATACATGTGTTATAGTTATGGTATATTAATAAAAACATCTCCATATTTTATCCAACATTTTACAGTAAGCTAATAAATGATTAGATTAGATTAGATTAGATAGTACTTTATTTATTCCGTCAGGAGAGTTCCTTCAGGAAAATTACAATTTTCAGCACAATCCCATTCAAGATCAGACAAACATTAAAGGGAGACAGAACAGGATTGCTGACGGGTCTGCCGGCTTCCAGCGCCCCTTACAAAAAAAGATGAGATACAGGTAAACAAGGGGGGGGAGAAAAAAATAAAGATAAAATAAAAAAGTCGGTCTTAGCCTGGGCCCTGGAGAGGGGGTGCAGACTGAGGCCAAGGGAAAAAAACAACAACTCATAGCCATAGTACACATCCCTCTTCCATGTGTGTAAGAGGGAAACATCAAACATCAAAGAACAGATAGGACATTATAGACATTAAAGCAGCAGATACAACCAGACACTTCTACATACAGCTATGAATAAAAAGTAAAAGAAACATATCCACTGATGTTCCACGCCATCGTCCGCTGGGGTGGAGGGAGGATGGCCAGAGACAGGAGCAGACCCAACAAAGCAACCCAGACAGCTGACTCCACTCCCGGCCAGTGTCCAGTCCGCATGGATGAGCGAGGATACGTCCAAGGTGACTGAGGTGTCCGACACCTGCTCACCCAGCCAAGACACCGCCAAGCCTCTCCGTCCCAGGGCTCAGTGCTAGCTCCGCAGTCCTGTCCCCTCATCCGCATCTCCTCCAGTCTCTCCAAACTGACTCCGGTGTGGCAGACACCCAGCAGCTGGTCTCCATGGCCAAAAAGGCTCCCGGGAGGCAGATCCAGAAGTCCACAAAAAAAGCACCACAGAGGTCACGAAAGTGCCACTCCTTGTCTCACAGTCCCAAAGGGTCCCGGACCAAAATGCAGATTTAGAGTCATTCTAAACATTTACTTTGTTGAAAGTGTTATCCATCCATCCATCCATCATCTTCCGCTTATCCGAGGTCGGGTCGCGGGGGCAGCAGCCTAAGCAGGGAAGCCCAGACTTCCCTATCTCCAGCCACTTCGTCTAGCTCTTCCCGGGGGATCCCGAGGCGTTCCCAGGCCAGCCGGGAGACATAGTCTTTCCAGCGTGTCCTGGGTCTTCCCCCTGGCCTCCTACCGGTCGGATGTGCCCTAAACACCTCCCTAGGGAGGCGTTCGGGTGGCATCCTGACCAGATGCCCGAACCACCTCATCTGGCTCCTCTTGATGTGGAGGAGCAGCGGCTTTACTTTGAGTTCCTCCCGGATGGCAGAGCTTCTCACCCTATCTCTAAGGGAGAGGAAACTCATTTCGTCCGCTTGTACCTGTGATCTTATCCTTTCGGTCATGACCCAAAGCTCATGACCATAGGTGAGGATGGGAACGTAGATCGACCGGTAAATTGAGAGCTTTGCCTTCCGGCTCAGCTCCTTCTTCACCACAGCGGATCGGTACAACGTCCGCATTACTGAAGACGCCGCACCGATCCGCCTGTCGATCTCACGATCCACTCTTCCCCCACTCGTGAACAAGACTCCTAGGTACTTGAACTCCTCCACTTGGGGCAGGGTCTCCTCCCCAACCCGGAGATGGCACTCCACCCTTTTCCGGGCGAGAACCATGGACTCGGACTTGGAGGTGCTGATCCTCATTCCGGTCGCTTCACACTCGGCTGCGAACCGATCCAGTGAGAGCTGAAGATCCCGGTCAGATGAAGCCATCAGGACCACATCATCTGCAAAAAGCAGAGACCTAATCCCGTGGCCACCAAACCGGAACCCCTCAACACCTTGACTGCGCCTAGAAATTCTGTCCATAAAAGTTATGAACAGAATGGGTGACAAAGGACAGCCTTGGCGGAGTCCAACTTTCACTGGAAACGTGTCCGACTTACTGCCGGCAATGCGGACCAAGCTCTGACACTGATCATACAGGGAGTGGACTATGTTCTGACACTGATCATACAGGGAGTGGACTATGTTCTGACACTGATCATACAGGGAGTGGACTGCCACAATAAGACATTCCGATACCCCATACTCTCTGAGCACTCCCCACAGGACTTCCCGAGGGACACGGTCCAATGCCTTCTCCAAGTCCACAAAGCACATGTAGACTGGTTGGGCAAACACCCATGCACCCTAAAGGACCCTGCCGAGAGTATAGAGCTGGTCCACAGTTCCACGACCAGGACGAAAACCACACTGTTCCTCCTGAATCCGAGGTTCGACTATCCGGCGAAGCCTCCTCTCCAGTACACCTGAATAAACCTTACCGGGAAGGCTGAGGAGTGTGATCCCACCATAGTTGGAACACACCCTCCGGTCCCCCTTCTTAAAGAGAGGGACCACCACCCCGGTCTGCCAATCCAGAGGTACCGCCCCCGATGTCCACGCAATGCTGCAGAGTCTTGTCAACCAAGACAGCCCCACAGCATCCAGAGCCTTAAGGAACTCCGGGCGGATCTCATCCACCCCCGGGGCCTTGCCGCCGAGGAGCTTTTTAACTACCTGAAAGTGTTAATTGACAGTAAATTACTTGCGAGAGGAGCTCTTGCATTAATTAAATAACACAAATTTGTTACGCACGCAATTGGTAAAAAAGAATTCGTTTTTATTTTTGATAATTTCAACCATACTTTCTTTTACATTTGAATCGATACGGTACCCGGGAATCAAAACCTGTACTCAAAGGTACCAATTTGTGTGCTCATACATGTTATAGTTATGGTATATTAATAAAAACATCTCCATATTTTATCCGGTTGTTATAACTCTTTTTCTTTTTGAGTCTCATTTGCAAGTATTATATAGTAGAATTTGCACACAGTTGCAATTCCAACAGTACAGTGTGTTGCCTATTCAGGCAGAATGATTTCTTATTAAGCTTAATCTAGTCTTGTGTTGTACCACACAAAGTGTTTATACTGTAAATATTTTACTTTACACACCAAAAGTAGTTTGCAAGACCAAATTTGGAGGTGTTGAAATAGCCATGTAAAATCGCTAATGCTTATCAGCAGGATGTTTATGGTAAATCCAAATAAATTGGCATCGAGCTGGCGCATTTTGAAAAGTATGTTCACGTTTTTTCTCTCAGGCATACTTTTCTCTGTTGGCAAAAGAAAATTGAAAACTGGAGGCAGTTTGGCAAAGTCCGCTCTCAGTGCTCCTTGAGTGCTTGTTTGAGCTGGCCGAGTCTACAACCGGACGTTATCGAAATATGGCACCGTTTCATTTTACGAGGATCAATACCCGGTAATACTGACGGAATTCGGTCGGCGCCTATAAAAGTACCAAATTTGGTCATTATCCCCACTTACTTATTTCTGTTATGTATTGTTGGTTATCATTAAGAACTGGCAAGGATCGGTCGCATTTGTCATCCTATGACATGGCTTCATTGCGCCAAATGCATGTTTTGGAGCAATGGTCCCCGATCTTTATATAAAACTAATTCAAAAAATGTCCTTCTTATCCCAGTGGGGTGGTATCTATGTCATCCTCAAGCTCGGGTCCTCAACCAGAGGCCTGGGACTTTGAGGGTTCTGCACAGCACCTTGGCTGGTCCTAGGACCGCACTCTTCTGGACTGAGGCTTCAGATATTGTTCCTGGGATCTGTTGGAGTCACTCTCCCAGTTTGGGGGTTACTGCTCAGAGCGCCCCCACTACCATGGGGACCACGTTAGCCTTTACCTTCCACATCCGTTCCATCTGCTCTCTCTCTCCCTCTATCTTTAAACATATATATATATATATATATATATATATATATATATATATATACACCAAAGAGGAAAAGAACCATCCAAAATGTTATAGGCATCGGTGATGGTGGGGGTGCATTAGTGCCCAAGGCATGGGTAACTTACACATCTGTGAAGGCACCATTAATGCTGAAAGGTACATACAGTTTTTGGAGACACATATGTTACCATCCAAGCAACGTCATTTTCATGGACGCCCCTGCTTATTTCAGCAAGACAATGCTAAGCCACATTTTGCACGTCTTACAACAGCGTGGCTTCATAGTAAAAGAGTGCGGGTACTAGACTGCTCTGCCTGTGGTTCAGACCTGTCTCCCATTGAAAATGTGTGGCGCAATATCCATCCATCCATCCATTTTCTACTGCTTATTCCCTATCGGGGTCGCGGGGGGTGCTGGCGCCTATCTCAGCTACAATCGGGCGGAAGGCTAAAATACGACAACGAAGACCCCGGACTGTTGAACAACTTAAGCTGTACATCAAGCAAGAATGGGAAAAAATTCCACCATTAAAACTTCAAAAATTGGTCTCCTCAGTTCCCAAACGTTTACTGAGTGTTGTTAAAAGGAAAGGCCATGTAACACAATGGTAAAAATGCCCCTGTGCCAAATATTTTGCAATGTGTTGCTGCCATTAAATTTTATGTTAATGATTATTTGCAGAAAAAAATGTTTTCTCAGTTTGAACATTGAATATCTTGTCTTTGCAGTCTATTCAATTAAATATAAGTTGAAAAGGATTTGCAAATCATTGTATTCTGTTTTTATTACAACTTTGTAAATAAAACAATAAGTACATTTGTAATGTACATTTTCACAGCAGATATGGACATCTAGATCAACAATATGGTTTTCCCTGAGCAGTTCGACAGGACGGATTTTTTTAAAAATTGGGATGTCCAGCCGGTTAGATCGTGGACGCTAGTGGGCTGGTTTTATTCACACTGATTACAATTATATTTGCTATTGTTGGCTGGGTCTGCGTTTATGCTGAAGGTTGAGATGTCTTACAACTGCCAACACAATTAATTAACCACTCATCACTTACTCCTTCAGAAAAATGAAACTATTGGTGGAAAAGAGACAGTACTCTAGGCAATCCAAAACATTATTCATTCTTTGTCGACCCAACTCTCTCCTTTGAGGCACACATTAAAAGTGTTACTAAAACGGCCTTCTTTCATCTCCGCAATATCGCTAAAAGATTACAGTTGGTACAAAATGCAGCTGCTAGACTTTTGACAAGAACAAGAAAGTTTGATCACATTACGCCTGTACTGTATATACCTTTATATACATATATACATACATATATACCTATACTGTATATACCTTTATATACATATATACATACATATATACCTATACTGTATATACCTTTATATACATATATACATACATATATACCTATACTGTATATACCTTTACATACATATATACATACATATATACCTGTACTGTATATACCTTTATATACATATATACATACATATATACCTGTACTGGCTCACCTGCACTGGCTTCCTGTGCACTTAAGATGTGACTTTAAGGTTTTACTACTTACGTATAAAATACTACACGGTCTAGCTCCAGCCTATCTTGCCGATTGTATTGTACCATATGTCCCGGCAAGAAATCTGCCTTCAAAGGACTCCAGCTTATTAGTGATTCCCAAAGCCCAAAAAAAGTCTGCGGGCTATAGAGCGTTTTCTGTTCGGGCTCCAGTACTCTGGAATGCCCTCCCGGTAACAGTTCGAGATGCTACCTCAGTAGAAGCATTTAAGTCTCACCTTAAAACTCATTTGTATACTCTAGCCTTTAAATAGACTCCCTTTTTAGACCAGTTGATCTGCCGTTTATTTTCTTTTTCTTCTATGTCCTCCTTTGTGGAGGGAGTCCGGTCCGATCCGGTGGCCATGTACTGCTTGCCTGTGTATCGGCTGGGGACATCTCTGCGCTGCTGATCAGCCTCCGCTTGGGATGGTTTCCTGCTGGCTCCGCTGTGAACGGGACTCTCGCTGCTGTGTTGGATCCGCTTTGGACTGGACTCTCGCGACTGTGTTGGATCCATTATGGATTGATCTTTCACAGTATCATGTTCTCATAGTCATCACTGTCACCGACATCCCACTGGGTGTGAGTTTTTCCTTGCCCTTATGTGGGCCTACCGAGGATGTCGTAGTGGTTTGTGCAGCCCTTTGAGACACTAGTGATTTAGGGCTATATATGTAAACATTGATTGATTGATTGATTCCCATCTATTTGATTTTTTCCCCCTCAAGATTCAATTGTTTTTTCATGTCAAACTCATCAACTTTGCTTCTAAGCAAGGGTGTGTTAACACAGCAGTCCTCTAACTTCTGCTGGCCAGAGTCACACTTCCTAGCTGTTCGAGTGTTACATTTTGTAGCTGACCAAAGTCTTTGATCTTTTCACGATTTCATGGTTTCTGCGGAATAGATGTAATGGTTCAGCTGGCCCCAACTTTACAGGCTACTTTAAGCCCCAAGAAGCTTGGAGCTTCAACATGAAAGGGTCATTATTGTCTTGGCCGGTTTGAGCAGGACACCTGCAGTGGGCAAATATGTGCTCTAGAGGACAGGAAGAACAATTTGAGTTAAAACTGTTTCATTTGGAGTCTTTTTCTGAGGATTTAGGCAGCCTCGATACTCCCCCCTCAGCTCCTTTTACTGACATCAGGCCATGGGAGCATTTTTGTACCATTTCCAGTTCTATTTTCCAAACCTCAGCTCCCCTCAATGACCTGAACAGGTGACAGCCATAATATTCAGTTCAAATCATGGGCCGAACAAAAACAGAAGCCCAAAGTGTGGGAATAGATAAATGAAAACATTTGCAGTGAAATAATTACACTGTGATCCCGAGCTGTTTGGAATTCAGCTGTGACTGCTTTTGCAGATGTTTCAGAAGTACTGGCATGAAGAAATGCACATGTGCTCTGTGACTCCTTAACGCTGTTAGTGGCTTCTGGCCTCCACCTCACGATCGTTATCAGCTTTCTCTTCTCTCACACGCCGTTGTTTTATTGCGTGTCTTTTTGTTTAAGATTGTGTTTATTGGGGGAGATCATTTTAACGAAACATACACAGCTTAATGGTATGTTAAATCAGCTGTTTTACCCCCTCACACTTGACAAAGTGCACGGCTTTTAGATTTACTACAGGATGCAACTCCAACCTCAGAATTTTGCAAAAATGAAAAGACAGACTGCATACTTCTCTGCAAGACTGAAGTTTTGGGAATGACTTGAGTTGAAATATTTCACCTACTTCTGAATATTTCTCATGACATGCATGAGTTTATTCAGAGTGAAATGTGTGCCTCAACCACCGGACCAGGGCCCCGGTATCAAGTCTCGGAATGGGGCCGAACTGTGCCGTGGATAACTTTCAGAACTGATGTTGGGCAGCACCTTCGCTAACTTTTTGCAACTTAATGCCAAAAAAACGGAAATGCAGATTATCGGTCCTGCTAGACACCGACCTCTATTTAATAATACAACTTTAACATTTGACAACCAAATAATAAAACAAGGTGACTCTGTAAAGAATCTGGGTATTATCTTCGACCCAACTCTCTCCTTTGAGGCACACATTAAAAGCGTTACTAAAACTGCCTTCTTTCATCTCCGTGATATCGCTAACATTCGCTCCATTTTGTCCACTAAAGACGCCGAGATCATTATCCATGCGTTTGTTACGTCTCGTCTCGATTACTGTAACGTATTATTTTCGGGTCTCCCCATGTCTAACATTAAAAGATTACAGTTGGTACAAAATGCGGCTGCTAGACTTTTGACAATAACAAGAAAGTTTGATCACATTACACCTGTACTGTATATACCTTTATATACATATATACATACATATATACCTGTACTGTATATACCTTTATATACATATATACATACATATATACCTGTACTGTATATACCTTTATATACATATATACATACATATATACCTGTACTGTATATACCTTTATATACATATATACATACATATATACCTGTACTGTATATACCTTTATATACATATATACATACATATATACCTGTACTGGCTCACCTGCACTGGCTTCCTGTGCACTTAAGATGTGACTTTAAGGTTTTACTACTTACGTATAAAATACTACACGGTCTAGCGCCATCCTATCTTGCCGATTGTATTGTACCATATGTCCCGGCAAGAAATCTGCGTTCAAAAGACTCCGGCTTATTAGTGATTCCTAGAGCCCAAAAAAAGTCTGCGGGCTATAGAGCGTTTTCCGTTCGGGCTCCAGTACTCTGGAATGCCCTCCCGGTAACAGTTCGAGATGCCACCTCAGTAGAAGCATTTAAGTCTCACCTTAAAACTCATCTGTATACTCTGGCCTTTAAATAGACTCCCTTTTTAGACCAGTTGATCTGCCGTTTCTTTTCTTTTTCTTCTATGTCCCACCCTCCCTTGTGGAGGGGGTCCGGTCCGATCCGGTGGCCATGTACTGCTTGCCTGTGTATCGGCTTGGGACATCTCTGCGCTGCTGATCCGCCTCCGCTTGGGATGGTTTCCTGCTGGCTCCGCTGTGAACGGGACTCTCGCTGCTGTGTTGGATCCGCTTTGGACTGGACTCTCGCGACTGTGTTGGATCCATTATGGATTGAACTTTCACAGTATCATGTTAGACCCGCTCGACATCCATTGCTTTCCTCCTCTCCAAGGTTCTCATAGTCATCATTGTCACCGACGTCCCACTGGGTGTGAGTTTTCCTTGCCCTTATGTGGGTTCTTCCGAGGATGTCGTAGTGGTTTGTGCAGCCCTTTGAGACACTTGTGATTTAGGGCTATATAAGTAAACATTGATTGATTGAATTTTCCCTTTAGGAGCCACACCAGACTATGAGTCGCAGCTATATACGTTGTGAAATGACTTATTTACACAGAAAGAGTTTGTAAATGTTTTTTACATACTTTTATTGTTCCCAAACAGTGCCTATAACACGGCCGTAAAACGGCTGATCGAACAAAACAGAACTAGTCGTCATGGACTCACCAGCTGTCTTTCCAGTCAGCTATTCAGTCTCAATAAGTCCACAGTGACGTTTTGGTTAATTTACTAAGTAATTTGTGAAACTGAAACAAAACAAAAACGATGCCATTGTAAGTTAATATTACAAATACAGACACTTGTAAATGTGTTAGCATATTCACTAATGCTATTGACGCTAACTTGATTACCGTATTTTCCGTATTGCTAATGAACGGGTCTGTTCGTGTCTATTTTCATACAAAAGATGCACTGGATTATAAAGTACATTAAAGGGGTCGTATTATTTTTTTTCTGTTTAAAACACTACCTTGTGGTCTTCATAACATGTAATGGTGGTTCCCTGCTCAAAATGTTCCATAGATTATGTTTTACAAAACATCTTCAGGCCGCTTTTATTAACCGTCTCCTCAGGATGTGCCGTTTTGTGTGCGAGTCTCATTTACGTGGCTCACCTTCGATAGTGTTTCCTCCCCGTCATTTTTGTTGTAGCGGTGAGGCGGGCAAGAATGGGAGTTGAAGGATGGAGCTAACTCTTTTAATGACATTCAGACTTTGCTTAAAGGGGAACATCATCACCAAACCTATGCAAGCGTCAATATATACCTTGATGTTGCAGAAAAAAGACCATATATTTTTCTAACCGATTTCCAAACTCTAAATGGGTGAATTTTGGCAAATTAAACGCCTTTCTGTTTATCGGTCTTGTAGCGATGACGTCAGAATGTGACGTCGCCGAGGTAACACACCCGCCATATTCATTTTCACGTTACAAACACCGGGTCTCAGCTCTGTTATTTTCCGTTTTTTCGACTATTTTTTGGAACCTTGGAGACATCATGCCTGGTGGGTGTGTTGTCGGAGGGTGTAACAACACTAACAGGGAGGGATTCAAGTTGCACCACTGGCAAGAAATCTGCCGCCAGACCCCCATTGAATGTGCCAGAGTGTCTTCACATTTGACCGGCGATGCTAAGACAGACATGGCACAGAGATGTATGGATAACCTGCAGATGCATTTGCAACCATTAAGTCAACCAAATCACAAAGTTGAGTTTTGTTGATGTTGTTGACTTATGTGCTAATCAGACATATTTGGTCGCAGCATGACTGCCAGCTAATTGATGCTAACATGCTACGCTAATCGATGCTAACATGCTATTTACGCTAGCTGTATGTACATTTGAAACTAGATACCCACATTCAATGCGAAACAAACACTTATCAATCGACAAATTTAAGTTGCTCCAGTGTCACAAGATGCGAAAGTCCTGATCGTTTGGTCCGCACATTTTACCGGCGATGCTAATAAGGCAGCCATGCTATGGGCCACTTCATTAGGTACACCCATGCTATGGCCGAATAGCGTCAATAGCTATTCGCTCAATAGCTTCAATTTAGTTTTCGCTATCTGCCTCCATACTCCGACCATCTGTTTCAATACATGCGTGATCCGTTGAATCGCTTAAGCCGCTGAAATCCGAGTCTGAATCCGAGCTAAAGTCGCTATATCTTGCTGTGGTAACCGCCATGTTGTTTGTATTGGCAGCCCTGTATGACGTCACAGGGAAATGGACAGTCGCATCGCAAATAGCGAAAATCAAGAACTTTAAAGCTTTTTTTAGGGATATTCCGGGAGGTGTAAAATTTTGAAAAAAACTTTGAGAAATAAAACAAGCCACTGGGAACTGATTTTTACTGTTTTTAACCCATTTGAAATTGTGATAATGTTCCCCTTTAAAGTAACACCGGAGCAGAAAAAACGTCCTGCCGGAATTGTCTCAATATAACTAAAGTTCCGTAGATGAATTAGGTGAAATCACTATACCAGTAGTTTTCAGCACTTCCATAGCGAACTACTGACATATATAAGTTAAAACTGTATGCTACTTTATATTAGAAATGGCAACAGCGGAGGATGGATGCCCCACAATAAAAGTATAGAGAAAAAGGAGATTATTGACTACGGTGTCAGTGGGGACTACAATGGCAGATGCGCGCACCAAATCATCCACGAGTGCCCCACCTTTACCCCATCCAATGACCTGGACCTCGATAATCCGAGCCCTGACACAGTGAGCTGGCTGTCTCATACGAAAGAAGAAGAACAAGCACTGTCAGATTTTTTTGGGTGACTGTCTGTGTTTTATGAAAAGTATTAGTTGAATATAAACAATTATGGACATTTGCGAAGAAAAATCTATACCATTTTATAAGCCGCAGGGTTCAAAGCGTAGGAAAAAAGTAGCGACTTATAGAATATGGCACTGTAGGGTACATATCACTCTTGTTGAGGGGTGAGGCGCCTCGCATATAATGGTAGGGCAGACATTGAGAAAATACAATACTATAAACTGTGACATTTAAAAAAAAAAAAATGTAAGTCAAATGGAACAAGAATCAGGAAAAAAAAAGCCTAGGCCTCGGGCAATGCAGCTCAAATAAGTGAATAATTACCATTTGAGCAAATACAAAACGCTGAAACCAGACATGAGACATCAAAGATTAGTCCTCAGCAGACACGGTAAAAGTGATTTTGATGAACAACGGGGCAAGGAATGAAAGAAGCAGAGTGGAAATGACAGGAGCAGACAGCTCGAAGCACATAGCAGCCAAGAGGAAATGAAAGAGGAAGAAGAAAAAGGATGGGATAACAGAAGGAGGGGAGGAATGTGTTCAGAGTGAGAGAATACATGAAAATGAGAACGAGATGACGGGGGGGGGGTGGGGGGTGGGGGGTGCGGGACTAGCTCCGATATCTCCACCCAGTCACTCACCTGCCAAAGGCAAACTGAAAACAACGCCGCACATAATCCCTGAGAACTAAAAATACCCAGTGCCATGACGGCTTGTCCACTATAAAGTGTCACTCTCCACAGAAACACAAACAGTCAAAGTACATTTGGCAATACAAATTATTTGTACTGGTATTACCAACAAACGTGTCACACAGCAAGACGCAATGAGTGATGCACACAAGCCAGATAGCAGCAAAAACTACTGAATCCTGATTAAAATTAAATCCGATTTGTGGGAGATCTTGCCCCAAGTGGAGGAGTTCAAGTACCTCGGAGTCTTGTTCAAGAGTGAGGGAAGAGTGGATCGTTAGATCGACAGGTGGATTGGTACGGCGTCTTCAGTGATGCGGATGTTAGGCTTGTGTGGTATTGTAATGCCGGATTCGGTCCTCCGAAGAACACAGCAAAAAGGTAAGAACTAAGGGATTTATTAAACAATAGGAGCTTTGAACAAAAAGACTGATACAAATAGAAAAGGCAAATAAAAGCGCTAGCATGGAAAGCTAGGAAAGCTAGGAAAGCTTTCCATGCTTTCCATGGAAAGCTCATTCAACCCTTCTTCGATTACGCTTGCACCTCCTGGTACCCCAGCACCCCCAAAACCCTCAAATCTAGACTCCAAACATCCCAGAATAAACTAATCCGGTTACTTTTGGACCTCCACCCCAGATCACACCTCAATCCAACCCACTTCTCCAAAGTGGGCTGGCTCAGGGTGGAGAACAGAGTCAAACAACTTGCACTGAGCCTAGTCTATAAAATCCGCTACACCTCCTTGATACCGAAGTACATGTCAAACTACTTCCTTAACGTAAATGACCGCCATAACCACAACACCAGGGGGAGCTCCACAAACCACGTTAAACCCAGATTTCGATCTAACAAAGGTCTTAACTCATTCTCTTTCTATGCCACATCAATGTGGAATGCACTCCCAACAGGTATAAAAGTAAGTGCATCTCTATATTCCTTCAAAACCGCTCTAAAACAACACCTCCAGGCAACTTCAACACTTTACTAATACCCTCCTCCATTCACATCCCATCTCCCCGGATTATAAACAACTCAAATGTACTTCTAATGTATATACTTGTTCTTATGCTATGTGAACTCACTATGTTCTCTGCTTACTGTACATATCCTACTAAATAAGACCTACACTGTTTCAATGTCCACATTTCTCTGTTGATGCAATTGTTGATGACTGAAGTTCTGATATCAACCAAAGCTCCTCATCCCACCCCCCGGATTGTAAATAATGTAAATAATTCAATGTACATACTATGATGATTAACTTGTGTGATGACTGTATTATGCTGATAGTATATATTTGTACCATGAATTGATTAACGTGGACCCCGACTTAAACAAGTTGAAAAACTTATTGGGGTGTTACCATTTAGTGGTCAATTGTACGGAATATGTACTGAACTGTGCAATCTACTAATAAAAGTATCAATCAATCAATCAATCAAAAGACAAACAAACCGAAGCACAAAGGCACACAAAAGGAAACACAAAACAATTAGCGTGAAAGCTAGGAATAAAATAAAGCTTAGCGTGAGAGCTAGCGAAAACGAGAGTGAGAGACAAGTCGTAAACAGATGTATGTGAACAAACTAAGATCCGACAATCAGTGAACAGAAAACGCTGGCTTATAAACAGGTGGTGATTAGTAAAGACAGGTGTGCTGGAAAAGAGAGTAGCAGCTGAAACTAATGAGTCACCATGGAAACGAACAAAACAGGAACTAAGTATGTCAAACCGCAGAGTGATATAAAAATGGACCAAAAATAACAATATGGTGATGATCCGACCATCGGATCACAATAGCGGACGCTGTATCGATCCGTTGTGGTGAAGAAGGAGCTGAGCCAGAAGGCAAAGTACTCAATTTACCGGTCGAGCTATGTTCCCGTTCTCACTTACGGTCATGAACTTTGGGTTATGACTGAAAGGACAAGATCACGGGTACAAGCGGCTAAAAATGAGTTTCCTCCGCCGAATGGCGGAGCTCTCTCTTAGAGATAGGGTGAGAAGCTCTGTCATCTGAGAGGAGCTCAAAGTATAGCCGCTGCTCCTCCACATCAAGAGGAGCCAGATGAGGTGGTTTGGGATGCCACCCGAACGCCTCCCTAGGGAGATGTTTAGGGCACGTCCGACCGGTAGGAGGCCACGGGGAAGACCCAGGACACGTTGGGAAGACTATGTCTCCCGGCTGGCCTGGGAACGCCTCGGGATCCCCCGGGAAGAGCTAGACGAAGTGGCTGGGGAGAGGGAAGTCTGGGTTTCCCTGATTAGGCTGTTGCCCCCGCGACCCGACCTCGGATAAGCAGAAGAAGATGGATGGATGGATGGATGGATGGATGGACAAGAACTAAAGCACTACACACAGGAAAACACTAACAAACTCAAAATAAGTCATGAAGACCTGGGGGAGTTTAATTTTTGAAAGTTTTCTGCTAGTGGTGTGCCTTCGTATTTTTTAATGAAAATAAAGCGCCTTGCCTCAAAAAACGTTAAAAAACACTGACCTAGCTCATAACATCACAATATAAATATGTATCTTTATTGAGCAAAACTGTTTACCACACCGACAACACTAGTAAAGAACTTCTATCTCAGGGGTCGGGAACCTTTTTGGCTGAGAGAGCCATACAAGGCAAATATTTCAAAAAGTATTTCCGTGAGAGCCATATACTTTTTTTTTTAACACTGAATACAACTAAATGCGTGCATTTTTAAGTAAGACCAACATTTTTAGAGTATAATAAGTCTCTTATTCTTTTTTAATAACATTGTTATTCTGAAGTTAACCAACAATAAATAAAATCCTTCTTACCATTAATGCGACTTCTTGAACAGGTGCGGTAGAAAAATAATGGATGGATTAAAATGCATGAGAATGTTTTATGTTTTGAATGTTATTTTTTGACAATGTGATTACCAGTGGAATTATTCATTACTTAGCGTGTTAAGCAATGTCAGCTCAGATTTATCCGAGAGCCAGATGCAGTCATCAAAAGAGCCACATCTGGCTCTAGAGCCATAGGTTCCCTACCCCTGTTCTATCTAGAAAAATTGATCATTTTCTGCCGTACAAACCAGGCCAAAACCAACTCTTTGCCATTTGTCGTATCAACAAAGCATCTGTTCGCTTTTACTACGTTTAATCTGATTTTTTTCTAGCAGTCTGTTTGCACTGCAAGTAAAATGCGATTATTTTCAGACCCCAGTGTTAATGTGCACAGCCCCCAATGTGGCTTTAACGCCACTTGCATGCGCAGTACAATATAGTGAAAAGATTAGGGCTGGGCAACGATTAAAAATTTTAATCGAAGTTAATCGCACTATTTCTCTGATTAATCGCGATTAACTGCATTGTATACGCAAAGCCCAATAATGAATTCAAAAGTAGTGTGTAGTGCACCTTTATTGGAATATTCTCCCACATGAACAAAAGCGCCAAAACATTTGTTGTGCAAACACAATTTAAATCAGTCCTTGTTAAACAGTAGCAGTTAAATAGCATATTTGATGAAAATCAACTCCAAAAATGTAAATACAAACATTTAAGCTTATTGCCACTGCCAGGGTATTTAAGTTATCCTGTTTGTTATGGAAAATAAATATAATCTACATACAAATCTCTGAGCCACAATCATAACATCTGAACAGGCAATTTCTGAGGTAACAGCAGAAACATTTTTTTTATCAGGGATCTTATGTTTAAAAAACCTATATTATAGGTAGTGGGCTGTTTTAGGGAATTTTTTATTAAATTATCCGTAGTAGCAATATTAATAATGTTGTGTTTATTCTGCGTGGTGCACTTAAAATAATTATGACCATATCTAGGAATTGATATGATGGGAATTTTCCGATTGTTTGCTTGGTGCTTTGATAAACTGAAGGCATCATATACATGGTACTATATTGTGATGTTATGAGCCAGGGGAAAAAAGAACTACCCTACCCAGCATGCAACAGGAGTGAGGAGTATACACGGTAGCCCGGTATAGGTTGTGTCGCCATGACGGCATCTTGTATGTTGTGATATGCACGCTCTGAAAGTAAACGTTAAGAAGTCAGCCAACACTCCTGGTCTGCATTATTCATAAATAGACAGACAACACATATACTCCGCTGCTTCACAGGCCGCTGGATGTAGCCGGCAAAGTATTCCCATGCTAGCTAGCCGCTCTAGCAAGCACGCCTCATTCAGTCCAAAACGGCCCGATCTATCCACATCCAGAATTGTCTGGCGGTCGTAAGTGATCCCGGAGTGACCACGCTGTAAGCCAGCCAGGACATTTGCAGAATTGTCCGGTATTTTCGCCAAATGTTCCATCTTTACCAAGAGGCCCTCGACCCCGAAGCCCATCCGGGCGACGCCATCTTTTTAAGAAAAGGCGTTAACAAAATAAAAGCATGTAAACAACATACGCAAATGTGCGATAAAATAATTGTTGGCGTTAATAGATTGATGAGTTAACTTGTAATTAACGCATTAATTTGCCCAACCCTAGAAAAAATATATAAAACAAGAGTCACCACACCTTAAAAATGTGTTTTTTTGACGAGAAAATTAATTAAAAAAATATAATGTATGAATGGATGTATATAGTGTAATATACTTGGGAGGGTTCTAATCTTTTAATGGCTGTCAAGTAGAGGAAACAGACATCAGTGTGGATCTACAGGAGCTTTATTCTTCAACTCACATGCAAGCAAATGCGGCACAGCATCAATTACAGCAGTTCCACAATCGCTATTTCTTCTGATTCAAAATATATATATTTATATAAGCTATTATTTGGACACTACTGACAAGTGATGCACTGAAAATTCGGTCGTCTTGAATAGACTTTGTCCACCAAAACCGGATGTTGTGATGGAATATCCACTTCCAAGTGAAGAAGCTTGTCCAAAGCTGACCAAAAAGTAGCATTCACGTCGCATTGGGTTTGGACTGAAATAACATTTGAAAAGATCAGATTCCAATCGGATTCCCGACTACTTCCTGATGTGGCCTGAATCTGACGCAAAAAGATCAGATTTGAAGCACTTAAGATGGTTTGGACTGGCAAAACACATCTGACCTGTGTCACTTGAGAGCAAATAAATATGTTTTGGTGAGCAGTATAAACCAGGTCTTTCTCTCACCTGCACCAACACACACACACACACACTCATGGCACCTCAATGTATTTTTATTTTTTTTCAATCAATGTATTTATTTCGGCAATCTTCACATAAAACAAAGAACAACAACAAGAAAAGAAAAAAACAAACACTAATTTGAGCAATGATTGAGCCGAAAGGGTGAAGGTTGAAGCAACGCTTATATAAGCCTAGCCCATCACAACAAGAACAAGGTTCAAAATATATAAAATCTAAAACATGCTTCACTTATATTACTTTTTTTTAAAACAATATATAAGCAACATATATGTAGCGCACGTCTCATAACATTTAAATCAAACATATACATTTGTACACATATACATATATATATACATATATATATATATATATATATATATACATATACACATACACACATTATATATATATATACATATATATATATATACATACACATATATATTATATATACACAATTTATTTAAATTCCATATAAAGTGGTAATATATAAATTTTAATATAACCTATATGTATAATTATGAAATCATAAATTCTATTTATATACATATTATATATTATTGTCTTTCTAAAACAATGTTTGCTCTTCTTTCTTATATTTACTAATGATAAATGATTTAAAAAGCTTTTTAAACTGGTTTACGTTGGTGCTGTGTTTTATTTCATCCTCTAAACAGTTCAGTATTTTAACCCCTGCTATTGTTGTACTCATTCGTTTGTGCGTTCTTCTACAATATTTGATCTTAAAAAGTAGTTCTCCTCTTAAATTATAATTCCCTTCTCTTTGTAAAAATCTTCTCTGTAACCCTGTTGGAAGTCAATCTTTACTTGCTTTATAAATCATTTGGGCAGTCTTGAGTTGGATGAGATCTGGTAGTTTTAAATCAAATGTTTTTATAAATAATCCACCTAGTGTGTTTATGGTCACGTAAAAAATCGGACAACTCCAACACCACACAAAGTGTAAAAGCCAGGTTGTTATATATGACTCCTTAATCAGATGTTTGCTTATTCCACTGTCATGTATTAAAGGGGAACATTATCAGCAGACCTATCTAAGCGTCAATATATACCTTGATGGTGCAGAAAAAAAGACCATATATTTTTTTAACCGATTTTTGAACTCTAAATGGGTGAATTTTGGCGAATTAAACGTCTTTCTGTTAATCGTGCTGGAGGCGATGACGTCAGAATGTGACGTCGCCGAGGTAACACACCCGCCATTTTCATTTTCAACACATTACAAACACCGGGTCTCAGCTCTGTTATTTTCCGTTTTTTTGACTATTTTTTGGAACTTTGGAGACATCATGCCTCGACGGTGTGTTGTCGGAGGGTGTAACAACACTAACAGGGAGGGATTCAAGTTGCACCACTGGCCCCAAGATGCCAAAGTGTCTGCCGCCAGACCCCCATTGAATGTGCTAGTGTCTCTCCACATTTTACCGGCGATGCTAAGGCAGACATGGCACAGAGATGTATGGATAACCTGCAGATGCATTTGCAACGAGAGTCAACGAAATCACAAAGGTGAGTTTTGTTGATGTTGACTGCCAGTTAATCGATGGTAACATCCTACGCTAATCGATGCTAACATGCTATTTACAGACATGGCACAGAGATGTATGGATAACCTGCAGATGCATTTGCAACTATATTACGTTTCCTTCCACCCACATTTAATGCGAAACAAACACTTACCAATCGACGGATTTAAGTTGCTCCAGTGTCAAAAGATGTGAAAGTCCTGCTATGCTATGGCTATGAATAGCGTCAATAGCTATTCGCTCAATAGCTTCAGTTTCTTCAATATGTTCATACTCCAACCATCTGTTTCAATACATGCGTAATCTGTTGATTCGCTTAAATCGCTGAAATCCGAGTTTGAATCGGAGCTAATGTCGCTATATCTTGCTGTGGTATTCCCATTGTTTGTTTACATTGGCAGCACTGTGTGACGTCACAGGGAAATGGATAGTGTCTTCGCAGATAGCCGAAAATAAGGCACTTTAAAGCTTTATTTAGGGATATTCCGAGACCGGTAAAATTAAAAAAAAAAAATAAAAAAAATATAACAAGCCACTGGGAACTGATTTTTATTGTTTTTAACCCTTTTGAAATTGTGATAATGTTCCCCTTTAAGAATGTTCATGTACGGATATTACTCATGAAATACTGTTACATAAATCCGAATAAAAATATATATTTTACATACAGAAAGGAATGTACACTTTATCCCATGCTTACATCTCATTGTGCAACATGATAATGTTTTAAGGGGAACTAAATGTGTTCTCTGAAAGGGGTGCACATTCTATCCAAAGTAGGACCCCCACTAAGACATACAAAAACCAGTACATGGGTCAAGAAAACCAAGATTTGTTTTCGGTATGTTCATCGTAAGTTGGCTAAATCCCTTACATTCTCAGGAAAGTGACTGTTGTCATTTGATTATTATAATAAAACATTTAACTTGTTATTAAGTCAGGTTTAAGACAGGTGTGATGCTGGTAGGGCCAGAGGGTGCACGTCTGATCTTGCTCACTTGTGCTTCACTGAATGCTCAGGGAGTTTTTGCGTTTGCTCAGAAACCTGAAAGATTAGAGGGAACATTGGAAACTGGGCTAAACGGGAGTGAAACCCAACACACGTAGCAGCCTGTACTGTAATGTGGATGTACCAACGTCTACCACTCCTCCAAGCCCATTGCACTGAATAAAGAAGTTGGATGAGCTAAGCTAAGTTAAGACAGTTTGATACATTTGTGAAAGCATAACAAGTCAATAAACTCTCAACATACTATCTATTCTACACCTTTGGGCTACATTTTAAACCAGTGTGGCTGGCAACGGGAGCAAGTGGGTTCGATGGCGGAAGCGGAAAGCGAACCTGGAACACATATATGGATATTAATGGGGATATATACTATATACAGTATATACACATACTTATGTATATAATATATATATATATATACGGATATGTATGGAAATATATACTATATACAGTATATACACATACTTGTGTGTGTATATATATATATATATATATATATATATATATATATATATATATATATATATATATATATTTATTAAGGGTGTAACGGTACACAAAAACTTCGGTTCGGTACGTACCTCGATTTAGGTCACGGTTCAGTTCATTTTCGGTACAGTAAGAAAACAACAAAATGTAAATTTGTTGGTTATTTATTTGCCAAATTTGTAAACAATGGCATAACATACATATGCCATTGTATGTAAGACCCACTTTCATTCTTTGGCTTTTAACACTACGTGAGTTGTGTGGTCCTCTGTTCTCTGTTCTCTGTGTTTTTTATACACTTTGATTTTTATTTTACTGTTTTAATTGATTTTACCCTTTAAAATAGTTTTTAATCATATTTGTTTTTATATTGTTTTTATTGGTTTTATATTTATTTATTTTTTGTTTCTATTCAGCCATTGGTGGAGCATAATATGTATATATATATTTTTTTTAATTTTATATTTTTTTTTTACAATTGTTTTTAACATGGCTGTGCAGCACTTTGGAAACGTTATTGTTGTTTAAATGTGTTATATAAATAAAGTGGATTGGATATACACAGAGTCCATTGCCAGGGTTAGTACATATATAACATATAAAATAAAAACTAAATAAGTTAAGGCTCAGAATGGTTTCTTAACAAAACTTTTCTACATATAAAGTGCTTTATTGATTGATTGATTGATACTTGTATTAGTAGATTGCACAGTACAGTACATATTCCGTACAATTGACCACTAATTGCTAACACCCCAATATGTTTTTCAACCTGTTTAAGTCGGGGTCCACGTTCATCAACACCGCCCGCCGTTTTTTGTGGACATGTTCCATAAATATTGATGTTTAATATTTCTTTTTTTGCGAAGAAATGTTTAGAATTAAGTTGTGAATCCAGATGGATCTCTATTACAATCCCCAAAGAGGACACTTTAAGTTGATGATTACTTCTATGTGGAGAAATCTTTATTTATAATAGAATCACTTGTTTTTTTTTCAACAAGTTTTTAGTTATTTTTATATAATTTTTTCCAAATAGTTCAAGAAAGACCACTACAAATGAGCAATATTTTGCACTGTTATACAATTTAATAAATCAGAAACTGATCACATAGTGCTTTATTTTACTTCTTTATCTCTTTTTTTTAACCAAAAATGCTTTGCTGTGATTAGGGGGTACTTGAATTAAAAAAATGTTCACAGGGGGTACATCACTGAAAAAAGGTTGAGAACCACTGTGTTATGAGAGTAGCGTGTGTGTGTGTGTGTGTGTGTGTGTGTGTGTCCCTTTATTATGTGACGCATGTGACGTCAGTCAGTGTGTGAGCGAGCCAGGTGAGGGACCTTAGCGCGAGTGCGGCTGGTGTTTTGTTGGATTGCAAGACTTCAATAAAGCCACGATTTGCCACTAATAGCTGGACTCTTCATTTACCCTGGAGTCCGGAGCTGTGGAGACCCACTGCGGGTAGAATGAAGGGTTGTGCGAGCAAGGGAGACACTATGGGAGCCGGAAGCAGGAAAGGTGCAACACATGTTTGACGTGTTGTCAGAAGCAGCTGCTGAACAATCTTAGCAAACCTCCGTCCTCCATTGTTGTATCACGCAGCCAAAGTGTTCCCAAACGGGAGATCTTAACAAGGCAGGAGGGTCTTCCAGCTCTGGCTTTAACATGTTGTCCTAGCCTGCTAGCTGCTAGCATGTACTCGTTCGTACACCTCCGAACCGAACCGAAACCCCCGTACCGAAACGGTTCGATACAAATACACGTACCGTTACACCCCTAATATATATATATATATATATATATATATATATATATATATATATATATATATATATATATATATATATATATATATATATATATATATATATATATATATGGGCTTCACGGTGGCAGAGGAGTTAGTGCGTTTGCCTCACAATACGAAGTTCCTGCAGTCCTGGGTTCAAATCCAAGCTCGGGATCTTTCTGTGTGGAGTTTGCATGTTCTCCCCGTGAATGCGTGGGTTCCCTCCGGGTACTCCGGCTTCCTCCCACTTCCAAAGACATGCACCTGGGGATAGGTTGATTGGCAACACTAAATGGTCCCTAGTGTGAGAATGTGAGTGTGAATGTTGTCTGTCTATCTGTGTTGGCCCTGCGATGAGGTGGCGACTTGTCCAGGGTGTACCCCGCCTTCCGCCCAATTGTAGCTGAGATAGGCGCCAGCGCCCCCCGCGACCCCAAAAAGGGAATAAGCGGTAGAAAATGGATGGATGGATATATATATATATATATTAATGCGTTAATTACGAGTTAACTCATCAATCTATTAACGCCGACAATTATTTTATCGCACAATTGCGTATGTTGTTTACATGCTTTTATTTTGTTAACGCCTTTTCTTAACAAGACGGGCTTCGGAGTCGAGGGGCTGTTGGTAAAGATGCAACATTTGGCAAAAATACCGGACAATTCTGCAAATGTCATGGCTGGCTTACAGCGTGGTCACTCCGGGATCACTTACGACCGCCAGACAATTCTGGATGTGGATAGATCGGGCCGTTTTGGACTGAATGAGGCGTGCTTGCTAGAGCGGCTAGCTAGCATGGGAATACTTTGCCGGCTACATCCAACGGCCTGTGAAGCAGCGGACTATATGTGTTGTCTGTCTATTTATGAATAATGCAGACCAGGAGTGTTGGCTGACTTCTTAACGTTTACTTTCAGAGCGTGCATATCACAACATACAAGATGCCGTCATGGCGACACAACCTATACATGCTCCTCACTCTTGTTGCATGCTGGGTAGGGTAGTTCTTTTTTTCCCTGGCTCATAACATCACAATATAGTACCATGTATATGATGCCTTCAGTTTATCAAAGCACCAAGCAAACAATCGGAAAATTCCCATCATATCAATTCCTAGATACGGTCATAATTATTTTAAGTGCACTACGCAGAATAAACACAACATTATTAATATTGCTACTACGGATAATTTAATAAAAAATTCCCTAAAACAGCCCACTACCTATAATATAGGTTTTTTAAACATAAGAGCCCTGATCAAAGAAAAATGTTTCTGCTGTTACCTCAGAAATTGCCTGTTCAGATGTTATGATTGTGGCTCAGAGATTTGTATGTAGATTATATTTATTTTCCATAACAAACAGGATAACTTAAATACCCTGGCAGTGGCAATAAGCTTAAATGTTTGTATTGACATTTTTGGAGTTGATTTTCATCAAATATGCTATTTAACTGCTACTGTTTAACAAGGACTGATTTAAATTGTGTTTGCACAACAAATGTTTTGGCGCTTTTGTTCATGTGGGAGAATATTCCAATAAAGGTGCACTACACACTACTTTTGAATTCATTATTGGGCTTTGCGTATACAATGCAGTTAATCGCGATTAATTGGAGAAATAGTGCGATTAACTTCGATTAAAATTTTTCATCGTTGCCCAGCCCTAATATATATATATATATATATATTTATATATATATATACACACACACACACACACACACACACACACACACACACACACACACACACACACACACACACACACACACACACACACACACACACATCATTGCCTGCTGAAAAAGTGTGGGCACCTTTGATTTATGGCACATAAACTCACTGACTGCTGACACTAAAGTGCCTATTTCAGCAACATGGGCCTCAACAGCACAGTTTTCACACCTACCCGACAAGTCAGGAAGACATATTTTTTTTTGTTGCCCGGTGCAAGAGGAAGGACTGTCTAAAGGACCATGAATGCAAATATAATTTGCAGTCTGCTACTCTTGCTATAGATTTAGCAGCTGAATGTTTCATTTGGGTCATGGGAGCCATTTACAGTCAGGCTTCAGCACTAAAGGCTACCACGAGTGGAAACGAGCCATGGAATCCTAATAAGACTTGTACCCCACATTAAAGGAACACCAGACGTGCTGAACTATGGGAAAGAAAAACGAAGAGTTGGTACAGATATGGTAAAGGAATATAGACCATATTACGGTTTGGGGTTTTTGAGCAATGGGCCTAGAATCAATGAAAGCAGTGGACCACCTCCGCCAAAAATATCTAATATGAATACTAATATTTATTTTATGTTATTGTTTTTTATGACATACATAAACCACTAGAGAACCATACAAAATGTGTGTATTAAAACAGACCTACCACTACTACTACTCATTTTGTTATCTTCTTCATTTCAAGGAAATGGTTATTTTTTTATATTGAATCAGAATCAGAATCAGCTTTATTGTCATTACGCAGGGTAACGAGATTGAGGCCAATCCATACAGTGCGATGTGTGCATGCAAGAAAACAATGTGTAAATATATAAAAATATAGAAATGCACAGAAAGGTGAGGAAGAGAACAGTGTACACTCAATACTCTCTGTACAATGTACACTCTGTGCAAAAGTACACCCTATACACCAGGGGTCGGGAACCTTTTTGGCTGAGAGAGCCAAGAAGCCAAATATTTTAAAATGTATTTCCGTAAGAGCCATATAATATTTTTTTTTAACACTGAACACAACAAAACGCGTGCATTTTTAAGAAAGACCAACATTTCTAGAGAGGTCTCTTATTCTTTGTGATAACATTGTTATTCCGAAGCTAACTGTGGAGGGCCTGCGGCGAAGCGGGGTGTTGCCAGTACCGGCCTCGAAATCAGCGACAGGTGCGTAGAAGGCCCACCTGGGCCTTTTTATCTGATCACCTGTCGCTATGTTATAAGCAGCAGCCAGGAGGAGAGACAGGCTCGGGGCTAGAAACCAGAGCGTGAGCGAGAACGAAAGAGAAAAAGACAATTGCTGGAAAGTAACTGAGAGACTTATTGAAAAATAAAACAATATTGTAACCCTGAAACAGGCTCTCATGTCGGTGCTTGGTGGTCTGAAGAACCCCCTGGAGGACAAGCCCCACACTAACCGATAATAAATAAATGACTTCTTACCATCTTCTTGAACATAAAAATGCATGACGATGTTTTAGATTTTGAACATTATTTTTAACACTGTGATTACAAGTGGAATTATTCATTATTTATCACGTTAAGCAATGTCAGCTCAGATTTATCCGAGAGCCAGATGCAGTCATCAAAAGAGCCACATCTGGCTCGCGAGCCATAGGTTCCCTACCCCTGCTATACACTCTGTACAAATGTGACTATACTAGTGGGTGAAATGAATATATACATGAATATATCTACATGAAATAAACATGGTGGTTGGTGGAATGGGTTATTGCACCGAAGAGAAGGCAGTTATGAGGGTCAATGGGCAGTCCGTTCAGGGTGATTGTGGCCCTGGGGAAGAAGCTGTTCTTTTGCCTGTTTGTATTGCTCTAGGTGAGAGAGATGAACAATATTATTTCGGATTTAAATAAGAAAATGCTGATTGGGACAAGAGCTATGTAGCAAAAGAAATCACACATCACCTCATCAGATCTGACTTGTGGATCCCTTGGAACCGCTGGACTAAAGGTTAAAGGGGAACATTATCACAATTTCAAAAGGGTTAAAAAGAATAAAAATCAGTTCCCAGTGGCTTGTTGTATTTTTTGAAGTTTTTTTAAAAATGTTACCGATCTCTGAATATCCCTAAGAAAAGCTTTAAAGTGCTTGATTTTCGCTATTTGCCATGCCACTATCCATTTCCCTGTGACGTCACACAGTGCTGCCAATGTAAACAAACAATTGCGAATACCACAGCAAGATATAGCGACATTAGCTCGGGTTCAGACTCGGATTTCAGCGGCTTAAGCGATTCAACAGATTACGCATGTATTGAAACGGATGGTTGGAGTATGAAAGTATTGAAGAAGAAACTGAAGATATTGAGCGAATAGCTATTGACGCTATTCATAGCCATAGCATGGCCGAATAGCTGCGTTCGCATCGCCGGTAAAATGTGCGGACCAAACGATCAGGACTTTCACATCTTGTGACACTGGAGCAACTTAAATCCGTCGATTGGTAAGTGTTTTTTTCGCATCAAATGTGGGTGGAAGGAAACGTAATATAGTTGCAAATGCATCTACAGGTTATCCATACATCTCTGTGCCATGTCTGCTTTAGCATCGCCGGTAAACAGCATGTTAGCATCGATTAGCGTAGCATGTTAGCATCGATTAGCTGGCAGTCAACATCAACAAAACTCACCTCTGTGATTTCGTTGACTTTATCGTTGCAAATGCATCTGCAGGTTATCCATACATCTCTGTGCCACGTCTGCTTTAGCATCGCCGGTAAATAGCATATTAGCATTGATTAGCTGGCAGTCACGCCGCGACCAAATATGTCTGATTAGCATATAAGTCAACATCAACAAAACTCACCTTTGTGATTCCGTTGACTTTATTGTTGCAAATGCATCTGCAGGTTATCCATACATCTCTGTCCTCGCTAGTAAAATGTGGAGACACTCTGGCACATTCAATGGGGGTCTGGCGGCAGACACTTTCGCATCTTCAGGCCAGTGGTGCAACTTGAATCCCTCCCTGTTAGTGTTGTTACACCCTCCGACAACACACCCACAAGGCATGATGTCTCCAAGGTTCCAAAAAATAGTCGAAAAAACGGAAAATAACAGAGCTGAGACCTAATGTTTACAATCGGTTGAAAATGAAAATGGCGGCTGTATTACCTCGGCGACGTCACGTTCTGACGTCATCGCCTCCAGAGCGATAAACAGAAAGGCGTTTAATTCGCCAAAATTCACCCATTTAGAGTTCGGAAATAGGTTAAAAAAATATATGGTCTTTTTTCTGCACCATCAAGGTATATATTGACGCTTGCATAGGTCTGCTGATCAATCAATCAATCAATGTTTACTTATATAGCCCTAAATCACTAGTGTCTCAAAGGGCTGCACAAACCACTACGACATCCTCAGTAGGCCCACATAAGGGCAAGGAAAACTCACACCCAGTGGGACGTCGGTGACAATGATGACTATGAGAACCTTGGAGAGGAGGAAAGCAATGGATGTCGAGCGGGTCCAACATGATACTGTGAAAGTTCAATCCACAATGGATCCAACACAGTCGCGAGAGTCCAGTCCAAAGCGGATCCAACACAGCAGCGAGAGTCCCGTTCACAGCGGAGCCAGCAGGAAACCATCCCAAGCGGAGGCGGATCAGCAGCGCAGAGATGTCCCCAGCCGATACACAGGCAAGCAGTACATGGTCACTGGATAGGACCGGACCCCCTCCACAAGGGAGAGTGGGACATAGGAGAAAAAGAAAAGAAACGGCAGATCAACTGGTCCAAAAAGGAGGTCTATTTAAAGGCTAGAGTATACAGATGAGTTTTAAGGTGAGACTTAAATGCTTCTCTCCTTTGAGTCACACATTAAAAGCGTTACTAAAACGGCCTTCTTTCATCTCCGTAATATCGCTAAAATTCGCTCCATTCTGTCCACTAAAGACGCTGAGATCATTATCCATGCGTTTGTTACGTCTCGTCTCGATTACTGTAACGTATTATTTTCGGGTCTCCCCATGTCTAGCATTAAAATATTACAGTTGGTACAAAATGCGGCTGCTAGACTTTTGACAAGAACAAGAAAGTTTGATCACATTACGCCTGTACTGTATATACCTTTATATACATATATACATACATATATACCTGTACTGTATATACCTTTATATACATATATACATACATATATACCTATACTGGCTCACCTGCACTGGCTTCCTGTGCACTTAAGATGTGACATTAAGGTTTTACTACTTGCGTATAAAATACTACACGGTCTAGCTCCATCCTATCTTGCCGATTGTATTGTACCATATGTCCCGGCAAGAAATCTGCCTTCAAAGGACTCCGGCTTATTAGTGATTCCCAAAGCCCAAAAAAAGTCTGCGGGCTATAGAGCGTTTTCCGTTCGGGCTCCAGTACTCTGGAATGCCCTCCCGGTAACAGTTCGAGATGCCACCTCAGTAGAAGCATTTAAGTCTCACCTTAAAACTCATTTGTATACTCTAGCCTTTAAATAGATTCCCTTTTTAGACCAGTTGATCTGCCGTTTCTTTTCTTTTTCTTCTATGTCCCACTCTCCCTTGTGGAGGGGGTCCGGTCCGATCCGGTGGCCATGTACTGCTTGCCTGTGTATCGGCTGGGGACATCTCTGCGCTGCTGATCCGCCTCCGCTTGGGATGGTTTCCTGCTGGCTCCGCTGTGAACGGGACTCTCGCTGCTGTGTTGGATCCGCTTTGGACTGGACTCTCGCGACTGTGTTGGATCCATTATGGATTGAACTTTCACAGTATCATGTTAGACATCCATTGCTTTCCTCCTCTCCAAGGTTCTCATAGTCATCATTGTCACCGACGTCCCACTGGGTGTGAGTTTTCCTTGCCCTTATGTGGGCCTACCGAGGATGTCGTAGTGGTTTGTGCAGCCCTTTGAGACACTAGTGATTTAGGGCTATATAAGTAAACATTGATTGATTGATTGATTCTACTGAGGTAGCATCTCGAACTGTTACCGGGAGGGCATTCCAGAGTACTGGAGCCCGAACGGAAAACGCTCTATAGCCTGCAGACTTTTTTTGGGCTTTGGGAATCACTAACAAGCCGGAGTCCTTTGAAGGCAGATTTCTTGCCGGGACATATGGTACAATACAATCGGCAAGATAGGATGGAGCTAGACCGTGTAGTATTTTATACGTAAGTAGTAAAACCTTAAAGTCACATCTTAAGTGCACAGGAAGCCAGTGCAGGTGAGCCAGTACAGGTATATATGTATGTATATATGTATATAAAGGTATATACAGTACAGGCGTAATGTGATCAAACTTTCTTGTTCTTGTCAAAAGTCTAGCAGCCGCATTTTGTACCAACTGTAATCTTTTAATGCTAGACATGGGGAGACCCGAAAATAGTACGTTACAGTAATCGAGGCGAGACGTAACAAACGCGTGGATAATGATCTCGGCGTCTTTAGTGGACAGAATGGAGCGAATTTTTAGCGATATCACGGTGATAAAGTCCCCCTTTAAAAAGAGTTAGTTCCAAAGATTCACTAACAGAACCACACTAAGCTTTGATAGGTAGAAATGTTCATATACATTCCAAATATGTTTTTTTCTTTATATAATACCATATTGAACGACAGCGAGTTGTCAAACACTAGTCTTGTATTGCATCAAGCAATCCACCACGGATTCTGGCAACTCATTCCAGACGGTTAAATGCTGGCTGTTGCAGGAATGAGAAGGGGCGAGCAGAGGATGTCACACCTTCACTTGAATGGCACATTGATAGCTTCCTGATACATTGGCTATGTCCCAATTCAGGGTTTGCATCCTCCGTAGTGTGGATTGAAGCCGGGTGCTGACGCCATCGCAGTGCTGGAATGCCCTCCCAATTTGTTAAAAGCATTAAGGCTCCTTCGATTGCGATCAGAAGTGAGGTACAAAAAGGAAAAGTTAGGACAATCCCAAGAGGCCCCTGTCAAAAAGTACGATTGCGGTGATGTTTTTTCATGGGCCCCCCAATACTTTGGCGGTGCCACTGATTGTTGTCAATAAGCACTCTTTTTTTTTACCAACTATGTATCGAAGAGTGCATTGGAACTATCCTTCATGTCCTTCAATATCCCAAGAATCTTTGTGCATTCTTGCCGAGCCAATAACTAACTTTGCTAGACAATGTAGTGTCCTACAAATTATTGCAGATAAACTCTTTTATTGTCAGCAATTAAGCACTTATGTAATCATAATACATATTAATATCCATAATAAAATTAACCCCTACAAAAACAGTAAACTTTTTATTCCAATTAGTATTTTTTAACTTTGTAATTAGAAGGTCAATCACTTTTAATTATCCTAAGTAAGTAAACAAACATCCATCCGTCCTTCCATTTCCTACCACTTGTCCTGGAGCCTAACTTAGCTGCATTCGGGGAGAAATCGGGGTACACCCTGGACAAGTCGCCACCTCATCGCAGGGCCAACACAGAGAGACAGACCACAATCACACTCGCATTCAATCAATCAATCAATCAATGTTTACTTATATAGCCCTAAATCTAGTGTCTCAAAGGGCTGCACAAACCACTACGACATCCTCGGTAGGCCCACATAAGGGCAAGGAAAACTCACACCCACACACTAGGGCCAACAATGAAAATAAAATGGACACTCAATCTCTCTTAGGAAAAATTACCCTTCCAAAAATATTGAACATCTTGAAAAACTAGGTTGAGTTTTTTTTTGGTTCTCTCTTTCCAACAAACTTGGCACACCGGATCGTTTGTCCGTGTTAATAATAATACATTTTAAGGACACCGTAAAAAAATCTAAACAATTGGATAAAAACAACAATAACAACGGAGATCGATAAGGTTTACAAAGAATAAGCAGTCAGGAATAGGTGTGTTTTGAGTCTTGATTTCAAGAGGGATATTGAGTCTATGTTACAAAGGTCTGGTGGTAATGAGTTCCAAAGATGTGGGGTTGTGGGGCTAATAGCTCAGACACCTACAGTGGACAGTTTAAATAAGGGGACAGTGAGATGGATGGACATTCACACTCGCATTCACACACTAGGGCCAACAATGAAAATAAAATGGACACTCAATCTCTCTTAGAAAAAATGACACTTCCAAAAATATTGAACATCTTAAAAAACTAGGTTGAATTTTTTTTTTTTGGTTCTCTCTTTCCAACAAATTTGGCACACCGGATCGTTTTTCCGTGTTAATAATAATAATAATACATTTTAAGGACACCGTAAAAAAATCTAAACAATTGGATAAAAACAACAATAACAACGGAGATCGATAAGGTTTACAAAGAATAAGCAGTCAGGAATAGGTGTGTTTTGAGTCTTGATTTCAAGAGGGATATTGAGTCTATGTTACAAAGGTCTGGTGGTAATGAGTTCCTAAGATGTTTGGCTGAGTGGCTAATAGCTCAGACACCTACAGTGAACAGTTTAAATAAGGGGACAGTGAGATGGATGGATGAAGAGGATCTTAGGGAAAGTGAGGGCGTGGCGACATGGAGCAGGGTCAGAGAGATATGACGGAGAAAGGTTATGGCTAGCTTTGAATGTGAGGAGAATTATTTTAAATTGGATTACGATGTTTGATGGGTAGCCAATGGAGTTCTTGCAGAACAGGGGTGATGTGCTGGATTGAAGGGGTTCTGGTGATTATCCGGGCTGCAGAGTTCTGGAGAATCTAAAGTTTGTGAAGTGACTTGTAAGGAAGACCAAACAGGAGTGAGTTGCAGTAGTCCAGGCGAAAGGTGACAAGGCTATGGCTTAGTATGGCAGCAGTATGTGGGGTAAGGGATGGGCGAAGTCGATTAATGTTTCCTAGACAAAAGTAAGCAGACCAGGTAATGTTGTTTATGTGAGCTTGAAAAGAAGACTGTGCTGTCCAGGATGACACCCAGATTCTTAACTTGGGAGGAGAGTAAGACAGACAAGCTGTTGGTTTTGGCTAGAATGGATTTTGTACCTACAAGTAAGAGTTCGGTTTTATTATTATTGAGTTGTAGGAAATTGGATGACGACAGTTAGAGTTCACTGAGACAGTCTGTAAGGGACTAATGTTTTAATGCTAGACTTTTAATGTCCAGCATTAAACAATTACAGTTGGTACAAAATGTGGATGCTAGACTTTTGACAAGAACAAGAAAGTTTGATCACATTACGCCTGTACTGTATATACCTTTATATACATATATACATACATATATACCTATACTGTATATACCTTTATATACATATATACATACATATATACCTATACTGTATATACCTTTATATACATATATACATACATATATACCTATACTGGCTCACCTGCACTGGCTTCCTGTGCACTTAAGATGTGACTTTAAGGTTTTACTACTTACGTATAAAATACTACACGGTCTAGCTCCATCCTATCTTGCCGATTGTATTGTACCATATGTCCCGGCAAGACATTGTGCGTTCAAAGAACTAGTTCAAAGAATTAGTGATTCCCAGAGCCCCAAAAAGTGTGCGAGCTACAGACCGTTTTCTATTCGGGCTCCAGTACTCTGGAATGCCCTCCCGGTAACAGTTAGAGATGCTACCTCAGTAGAAGCATTTAAGTCCCATCTTAATACTCATTTGTATACTCTAGCCTTCAAATAGACTGTGTTTTTTTTTCCTGCTCTGCCCCCCTCTCCTTCGTGGAGGGGGCGGACACTGGTTCAGTGGCCACGGATGAAGCGCTGGCTGTCCAAAGTCCAGACCTGGGGTGGACCGCTCGGCTGTGCATCGGTTCGGGACATCTCCTCACGTCCTCACATTGTTTTTAATGGGAGCCTCCAGCAGCAAGAGCTATTCGGACCGAGAAAGCGACAATTTCCCCATTAATTTGAGTGAGGATGAAAGATTTGTGGATGATGATATTGATAGTGAAGGACTAGAAAAATAAAATAAAATAAAAAGCGACGGCTCCGGGCGGCGGCAGTATGAGCGTTTCAGACATAATTAGACACATTTACTAGGATAATTCTGGCTTCACGGTGGCAGAGGGGTTAGTGCGTTTGCCTCACAATACGAAGGTCCAGGGTTCAAATCCAGGCTCGGGATCTTTCTGTGTGGAGTTTGCATGTTCTCCCCGTGAATGCGTGGGTTCCCTCTGGGTACTCCGGCTTCCTCCCACTTCCAAAGACATGCACCTGGGGATAGGTTGATTGGCAACACTAAATTGGCCCTAGTGTGTGAATGTGAGTGTGAATGTTGTCTGTCTATCTGTGTTGGCCCTGCGATGAGGTGGCGACTTGTCCAGGGTGTACCCCGCCTTCCGCCCGATTGTAGCTGAGATAGGCGGCAGCGCCCCCCGCGACCCCAAAAGGGAATAAGCGGTAGAAAATGGATGGATGGATGGAATTCTGGAAGATCCCTTATCTGCTTATTGTTTAAATAGTGTTTTAGTGAGATTGTAAAGACATACCTCGAGGTCGGATAGCTGCGGTAAACACGCCAGTGTCTCAGAGAGAAGCCGAGGAGCCAAGCTCACAGCTGCCTTTTAAACAGCTACTGCTGGAGGACGGATAATCCAATGATGTCTCCGGTAAGATATATATCACAATTTTCCCAACTAAAAACATGCTGGTTGACGTAGAGAAACATGTTCGATTTCCATCAACAGCATTATTCTTTGTAGCCTCCATTATTAATTGAACAAATTGCAAAAGATTCAGCAACACAGATGTCCAAATTACTGCGTAATTATGCGATGAAAAGAGACGACTTTTAGCCGTAACTGGTGCTGAGCTGATATTTCCTGACAGTCCGCGACGTTTTCAACAATAAACTCCGCGGGAAATTTGAAACTGCAATTTAGTCGACTAAACCGACCGTTTTGGCATGTGTTGCAATGTTAATATTTCATTGATATATAAACTATCAGACTGCGTGGTCGCTAGTAGTGGCTTTCAGTAGGACTTTAACTGGTAAATGGTTAATGAGTAATGAAATATGCTTTTGATATGTAGTTTCTTTTCTTGGGGCGGTATAGCTCTGTTGGTAGAGCGGCCGTGCCAGCAACTTGAGGGTTGCAGGTTCGATTCCCGCTTCCACCATCCTAGTCACTGCCGTTGGGTCCTTGGGCAAGACACTTTACCCACCTGTTCCCAGTGCCACCCACACTGGTTTAAATGTAACTCACTATGTAAAAGCGCTTTGAGTCACTTGAGAAAAGCGCTATCAATCAATCAATCAATCAATGTTTATTTATATAGCCCCAAATCACAAATGTCTCAAAGGACTGCACAAATCATTACGACTACAACATCCTGGGAAGAACCCACAAAAGGGCAAGGAAAACTCACACCCAGTGGGCAGGGAGAATTCACACCCAGTGGGACGCCAGTGACAATGCTGACTATGAGAAACCTTGGAGAGGACCTCAAATGTGGGCAACCCCCCCCATCTAGGGGACCGAAAGCAATGAATGTCGAGCGGGTCTAACATGATACTGTGAAAGTTCAATCCATAGTGGCTCCAACACAGCCACGAGAGTTCAGTTCAAAGCCGATCCAAGACAGCAGCGAGAGTCCCGTCCACAGGAAACCATCTCAAGCGGAGGCGGATCATATATATAAATATAATTCACTTCACACTTCTTTAGACTGAAATTGCATTGTATGAATTAAATTGTGTGGAAAAAAAAGTATCGTGGATCCTTGCAAACACACACACACACACACACACACACACACACACACGCACACAAACACACACACACACACGCACACACACACACAAACACACACGTATTCCCTTATATTTCAAAACAACAAGTCAAACCATTAAATCTCGGTGTGAGCCAGTCAGGTACTTCCACACCAACCCATCCATCCATCCATCCATTTCTACCGCTTATTCCCTTTTGGGGTCGCGGGGGGCGATGGCGCCTATCTCAGCTACAATCGGGCGGAAGGCAGGGTACACCCTGGACAAGTCGCCCCCTCATCGCAGGGCCAACACAGATAGACAGACAACATTCACACACTAGGGACCATTTAGTGTTGCCAATCAACCTATCCCCAGGTGCATGTCTTTGGAAGTGGGAGGAAGCCGGAGTACCCGGAGGGAACCCACGCAGTCACGGGGAGAACATGCAAACTCCACACAGAAAGATCCCGAGCCTGGATTTGAACCCAGGACTGCAGGACCTTCGTATTGTGAGGCAGACGCACTAACCCCTCTGCCACCATGAAGTAGGAAAGCGCTATATAAATATAATTCACTTCACACTTCTTTAGACTGAAATTGCATTGTATGAATTAAATTGTGTGAAAAAAAGTATCGTGGATCCTTGCAAGCACACACACACACACACACACACATACACACGTATTCCCTTATATTTCAAAACAACAAGTCAAACCATTAAATCTCGGTGTGAGCCAGTCAGGTACTTCCACACCAACCCCATCCAATAATACTTATGCTTGGACAGAAAACGGCCTTTCTCACAATGTTTCCTCAAAGTCTGAGGCAAATATGTAAAAAATGTCTTCGTGAGACGAGGTATGAGGATTCTTTCCGACGGCAACAACATTTTTGACAACCCCGTACAAAAATCATCACACGGAAACAATTACCATGGATACTACGCCGACAAACTGTCCACTGTGTGTTTTTATTACGAAATAACTTGTTTGACACACACACAAAAATACCAAGTGGTCGTTACATCCAACCATGATTCAGTGTGAACATTTGGATTTCATTAGGCTAATTTTAAATGTTGCCACTTCATGAGAAGAGTGTCATTAAGTGTGTGATGTCACACTTCCATAGCAGAAACACACAGCCACTCACTCACAAGCACAGTGTGCATGCATGCAGACTAAGATCCCTGTTCAATACATTGTGAATAACACAAACCGTCATGGCCACAAATCCAGTCGTCTCTTTCAACCAATTAGTACCTACTTTTCCGTCCGTGAATCGAGCCATACCACAACAAAAGACGGGCACAATGCACCCTCTCACTCCTGTTAAGACTGTCATACCTAGTAGTACGTTGCCACTGCTATAAATATCGAAAGGAAAGTTCTGGAGGAGACCTTGTTTTTCTTTATTCATTCACTCACTCACTCACTTTCCCATGTTGTATTATGCAATCCTACTTGGCCACGGTGTCTGAGTAGTTCAAATGGCAGCAGTGTCCAGGTCTTGCATAAGGAAACAACTACAACCCTATAGTAAAGTCCTTCCAAACACGCCTACCGAATGTTGTCCCGATCACAAAATGTTGGTACAGGTACAAGAACCATTAAAGCTGCAAGCAGCGTTGGTCGGGTCCGCCTTTGGCTGCTGCCCCCGAGACCCACGGCAGGATAAGCGTTAGAAGACGCCTCGGAGCCACTATTTTGAGAATCTAATGCATTGTGAAAGTAATGCAGTTGTTGTATTGAAGTGAAAATATCAAACTTCCTGTTGATTTTTGCTAAAGTATGTTATTTATTAAAATGTAGGTCTGAGTGAGACCTACATAGTGGTTTTTGTTTCATGTCTCTCTGACATTCCTACCGGAAGTTACAAGCAGTTTTGTCTGTATTTTCTTCCTAGGAGCAGTTTGTCCGTGTTATATTCCTAGGGGGGCAGTAGAGCGCAATTTTGAGTTTCGAGGTTAGGTTTTTTCATCAAATCGCAATTTTCGCCAGACCTGATGTGTGTGTCAAGTTTGGTGAGTTTAGAAGCATTTTAAGGGGGTCAGATAACAGCTCAAAGAGGCAAAAATTAAATTTTTTAGGAGACTTTGCATAGGGGTTATTTGAAGGCGCGTAAAATCAAAACCTGAGAACTTATCAAAACTCTGTTCTATACTTTTAATCAGAAGGGTTCAATCTCTCTCTTGTGCGAGTTTGAAGCCAAAACAACAAACGCACTCAGCGGAGAGAATGTTTGAAGAAAGGTGACCGTTTTTTACAAAACTTTTGTTTTGAAGGGGGGATTGCAAACTTCCTGTTGATTTTTGTTGGGGGTTGTCAACCTATGAAATGTAGGTCTAAGTGAGACCTACATAGAGGTTTTTGTTTCATGTCTCTTCGACATTCTTACCGGAAGTTACACGCAGTTTTGTCTGTGTTTTCTTCCTAGGAGCAGTTTTTTCAGTGTTTTATTCAAAAATAGCGCTAGAGAGCAATTTTGAGTTTTGGGGTTTGGTTTTTTCATTAGATCGCAATATTCGCCGGTCCTTATGTGTGCGCCAAGTTTGGTGACGTTTGAAGCATTTTAAAGGGGTCAAATTACAGCGCAAAGAGGCAAAAATTGCATTTTTTGCGAAAATGTTATTTTGAAGTGGTTTTTGCCAACTTCCTGTAGATTTTTACTGAAAGAAGTGAGTGTATGAAAATTGGGTCCAAGTCAGACCTACATAGGAGTTTTTGTTTCATGTCACTATGACATTCCTAACAGAAGTTACATGCAGTTTTGTCTGTAATTTTTTCCTAGGGGGAGCTAGAGCGCAATTTTCATTTTGGGGGATTGGTTGCTTAATATGTTGGGAAGGTTTGTTATACCGACGTGTGTGTCAAATTTGGTGAGTTTTGAAGCATGTTAAGGGGGTCAAATTACAGCGCGTAGGTGCGGAATAATAATAAAACACAGCAGTTTCAATAGGGTCCCACAGGGAGTCCTTTGGCAATGGCCAAATGACCTATTGAATTGTGTGCGTTTTATTCTTTCTTTCTTTCTTTCTTATTATTATTCCGCGCCTATGCGCTGTAATTTGACCCCCTTAACATGCTTCAAAACTCACCAAATTTGACACACATCGGTCCGGCAAACCTTCCCAACCTATTAACGAACCAAACCCCAAAAATTAAAATTGCTCTCTAGCGCCCCCTAGGAAAAAAAAAAAACAGACTGCTTGTAACTTCTGTTAGGAATGTCGTAGAGACATGAAACGAAAACCTCTATGTAGGGCTGACTTAGATCTACATTTCATAATGATACCTTCTATGGCAAAAATCAACAAAAATTTTGTTAAAATCCCTTCAGAGCAAAATTTGCCTAAAAAAATGCACTTTTTTGTCTCTTTGCGCTGTAATTTGACCCCCTTAAAATGCTCAAAACTCACCAAACTTGGCACACACATCAGGACAGGCAAAAATTGCAATCTAAAAAAAAAAAAATTGCGCTCTAGCACAATTTTTGAATAAAACACAGAAAAAACTGCTCCTGGGAAGAAAACACAGACAAAACTGCTTGTAACGTCCGGTAATAATGTCGGAAACACATGAAACAAAAACTTCTATGTAGGTCTCACTTAGACCTACATTTTAATAATTGACAATCCGTCAGCAAAAATCCACAGGAAGTTGGCAATTACCCCTTCAAAACAAAAGTTTTGTAAAAACCCGTCACCTTTCTTCAAACATTATCTCCTCTGAGCGCGTCTGTCGTTTCGGCTTCAAACTCGCACAGGAGAGAGTTTGAACCCTTCTGATTAAAAGTTATTGAAAGAGTTGTGATTACTGCTCCAGTTTTGATTTGATGACCCTTCAAAGAACCACTGCGCTGATGCTGCTGCGCTGGTGTTGTCTCAAGATGGCTACTACCACTGGATAAAAGTATTGGGACACTTAGGACTAACACTACACAAAAGTATTGGGACACTTAGGACTAACAGTAGACAATGACGATGTAAAATGGAATTAAATCTTTTTTGTCCTCAAAATTCTACACACAATACCCTATAATAATAGTAGCTACTATCCATGCTTCTACCACTTATCCGGGTTTGGGTCGCGGGGGCAGCAGCCAAAGGCGGGCCCGACCAACGCTGCTTGCAGCTTTAATTTTCTCTTGGTTTTTGTTGTTTTTAGGGTCCTTGGCCCATGGCAAAGGACTCCACAGGAGTCCTTTTGCCATGGGCCAAGGACCCTATTGAAACTGCTGTGTTTTATTATTATTCCGCACCTAAGCGCTGTAATTTGACCCCCTTAACATGCTTCAAAACTAACCAAATTTGACACACACATCAGTATAGCAAACCTTCCCAACATATTAAGCAACCAATCCACCAAAATTAAAATTGCGCTCTAACGCCCCCTAGGAAAAAATTACAGACAAAACTTGCATGTAACTTCTGTTAGGAATGTCATGGCGACATGAAACAAAAATTCCTATGTAGGTCTGACTTAGACCCAATTTTCATACACTCACTTCTTTCAGCAAAAATCTACAGGAAGTTGGCAAAAACCCCTTCAAAATAAAATTTTCGCAAAAAAGGCAATTTTTTCCCCTTTGCCCTGTAATTTGACCCCCTTAAAATGCTTCAAAACTCACCAAACTTGGCACACACATCAGTACTGGCAAAAATTGCGATCTAATGAAAAAAACAAACCCCCAAATCCAAAAAATGCGCTCTAGCGCAATTTTTGAATAAAACACAGAAAAAACTGCTCCTAGGAAGAAAACACAAAAAAAATTGCTTGGAACTTCCAGTAGGAATGCTGCAAAGACATGAAACAAAAACTTCTATGTAGGTATCACTTAGACCTACATTTTAATAATTGACAGCCTGCAGAAAAAATCAACAGGAAGTTGGCAATTACCCCTTCAAAATAAAAGTTTTGTGAAAACCCGTCACCTTTTTTCAAACGAAAACTCCTCCGAGTGCGTTTTTCGTTTCAGCTTCAAACTCGCACAGGAGAGAATTTGAACCCTTCTGATTAAAAGTATGGATCAGAGTTTTGATTACTGCTCCGGTTTTGATTTTACGCGCCTTCAAAGAACACCCGCGCAAATTTTCCTAAAAAATGTCATTTTTGCCTCTTTCATCTGTAATTTGACCCCTTTACAATGCTTCAAAACTCACCAAACTTGGCACACACATCAGGACTGGCAACAATTGCGAGCTAATAAAAAAACCAAACCCCAAAACTCAGAATTGTGGTCTAGCGCCCCCTAAGAACCCAACACAGACAAACTGCTCCTAGGAAGAAAACACAAACAAAACTGCTTGTAACTTCCGGTAGCAATGTCGTAGAGACATGAAACAAAAACCACTATGTAGGTCTCATTTAGACCTACATTTTAATAATTAACATACTTTAGCAAAAATCAACAGGAAGTTTGATATTTTCACTTCAATACAACAACTGCATTACTTTCACAATGCATTAGATTCTCAAAATAGTGGCACCAAGGCGTCTTCTACCGCTTATCCGGCCATGGGTCTCGGGGGCAGCAGCCAAAGGCGGACCCGACCAACGCTGCTTGCAGCT